>NC_090246.1:64641585-64669085 GCF_037325665.1 Littorina saxatilis | reverse complement strand
CTTGTTTTTAATCCGAATATAACATATTTATATGTTTTTGGAATCAGCAAATGATGGAGAATAAGATAAACGTAAATTTGGATCGTTTTATAAATTTTTATTTTTTTTTACAATTTTCAGATTTTTAATGACCAAAGTCATTAATTAATTTTTAAGCCACCAAGCTGAAATGCAATACCGAACCCCGGGCTTCGTCGAAGAGTACTTGACCAAAATTTCAACCAATTTGGTTGAAAAATGAGGGCGTGACAGTGCCGCCTCAACTTTCACGAAAAGCCGGATATGACGTCATCAAAGACATTTATCCAAAAAATGAAAAAAACGTTCGGGGATTTCATACCCAGGAACTCTCATGTCAAATTTCATAAAGATCGGTCCAGTAGTTTAGTCTGAATCGCTCTACACACACACACACACAGACACACATACACCATACCCTCGTTTCGATTCCCCCTCGATGTTAAAATATTTAGTCAAAACTTGACTAAATATAAAAAGTGTGTATGCTATGATGTCAGCACTGAGCAGAGAACAGCAGAATTGTGGACGCACAATTTTGAAACATTTCGTCATATCTCCAAACTTGCGTTACAACACGATGGTGAAGGTGATTTAATAGTGTAGACCAGTGCCTCCTGTGAAATCATATGGTAAAGCAGAACATATCCGTCCAGAAATGTACGTGGGACAATTAAGAGTATCAGTCCACTTGGACACATGCCATTTACACGTAAGCCTTGTATATAGATAGAGACCTTTTCTCGTACCCACGTGTTGTGCTACACCAGCAATGCTTTTCAAATATCAGTCCACTTATCGGTTGAGAGTAACTGTCGCTCCCCACTAATATGCTGCTTTATTATATTTAGTCAAGTTTTGACTAAATATTTTAACATCGAGGGGGAATCGAAACGAGGGTCGTGGTGTATGTGCGTGTGTGCGTGTGTGCGTGTGTGCGTGTGTGCGTGTGTGCGTGTGTGTGTGTGTCTGTGTAGAGCGATTCAGACTAAACTACTGGACCGATCTTTATGAAATTTGACATGAGAGTTCCTGGGTATGAAATCCCCGAACGTTTTTTTCATTTTTTTGATAAATGTCTTTGATGACGTCATATCCGGCTTTTCGTGAAAGTTGAGGCGGCACTGTCACGCTCTCATTTTTCAACCAAATTGGTTGAAATTTTGGTCAAGTAATCTTCGACGAAGCCCGGACTTCGGTATTGCATTTCAGCTTGGTGGCTTAAAAATTAATTAATGACTTTGGTCATTAAAAATCTGAAAATTGTAAAAAAAAAATAAAAATTTATAAAACGATCCAAATTTACGTTTATCTTATTTTCCATCATTTGCTGATTCCAAAAACATATAAATATGTTATATTCGGATTAAAAACAAGCTCTGAAAATTAAATATATAAAAATTATTATCAAAGTTAAATTGTCCAAATCAATTTAAAAACACTTTCATCTTATTCCTTGTCGGTTCCTGATTCCAAAAACATATAGATATGATATGTTTGGATTCAAAACACGCTCAGAAAGTTAAAACAAAGAGAGGTACAGAAAAGCGTGCTATCCTTCTTAGCGCAACTACTACCCCGCTCTTCTTGTCAATTTCACTGCCTTTGCCATGAGCGGTGGACTGACGATGCTACGAGTATACGGTCTTGCTGAAAAATGGCAGCTACTTGACTAAATATTGTATTTTCGCCTTACGCGACTTGTCTTTAGTTGCAGGCACACTCCTTCCTGTGTAAACTGTTCTACTCACCATCTCACATCTGGTCAGGCTATGGATGGGATAGCACCATCCCTCCATTCGGAGACATACCACATATCAACAGTCTATGTGCTCTCTCTGCAGAGGAGTTTTTTTGTTATTTTGTTAAATCTTCAAAAGCCACTCGTAGCTTCTATGAAACTAATGAATCCAAAAATTCCAATTCTGCACAGGAAGTAGTCAGGACTTTGATTATTGGTATGTTTCCAAGTATGTTCCTGTACCATGTAAAAGCCTAACCAGATTTGAGATGTTACGAGTCCAACTCTTTTGACGGGAAGGGTTTTGCTTTTAATCAAAACATAGGCCTTACGTAGGCTGCTGTATCTTCAGCTGGCCAAAAATAAAACTTAGGTCAAAAGAAGATTCACACAGACACACACACACATGCGCGCGTGCGCGCGCATCCACGCACGCACGTACGCACACCCACACACGCACGCACGCACACACACACACACACACACACACACACACACACACGGGCAAGCTCGCGCATAACAGAATTGGAACGACAGCTGTTGCAATAGATAATCACCGCCTTTTTTTTGTTGGTCCCCCAAATTGGATAAAGGCAAGTGAAAATCGTCATTCCCACTGTTTTGTTCGATCAAACATAAGCTGCTAATTGGTTTCGTCGATTCAGCCGCATGACTTTTTGTGAACAGAAGTACAGCTTACGTCAAGCGTAGAAGAGTATTCCGCTGATTTGGATACATTTTGTGAATAGAAACCATTTTTTTCAGTTAGAACTGTTGGGTGAAAATGACTTTAGCAACTTTGGAAACGTCTACCCAAATCCTGAAATTGAAAAACAATTAGCTTTTAACGTATTCTTTTTTTTCTCTTTTTTTTAAGTATTAACTTTGTGTGTGTGTGTGTATGTGTGTGTGTGTGTGTGTGTGTGTGTGTGTGTGTATGTGTGTGTGTGTATGTGCGTGTGTGTGTGTGTGTGTGTATGTTAGAGTGTGTGTGTGTGTATGTGTGTGTGTGTATGAAGTGTGTGTTTGTGTGTGTGTGTGTGTGTGTGTGTCTGGGTCTGTGTGTCTGTATGTGTGTGTGTGTGTGTGTGTGGGTCTGTGGGTCTGTGTGAGTGTGTATGTGTGTGGGTCTGGGTGTCTGTGTGTGTGTGTGTGTGTGGGTCTGGGTCTAGGTCTGGGTCTGTGTGTGTGTGTGTGTCTGGGTCTGTGTGTGTGTGTGTGTGTGTGGGTCTGGGTCTGGGTCTGTGTGTGTGTGTGTGTGTGTGTGTGTGTGTGTGTGTGTGTGTGTGTGTGTGTGTGTGCGAGTTTGTTTGTCTTTGCTCGAGCATGCTCCCGTGCGCTCGTACGTAAGGATTCCAATGTGTAACAGCGTTTGTAAGCGTGTATGCTTGCTCTCCTACTAAAGTCTACTTCTTTTCATTGTAAAGAGCGTTTAACTACTCACCTACAAAATTAAATAGTTTGCATAATTATTCGCCCACGTGTTTCTGTGCGGATTAATACATGTTCTTTTTGTGTGTGTGTTTGTGTCAGTTCGTTTAATTTACTGTTCGTGTTCATTTCATGTTCTGTTCATATTTTTGTCATGATATATTTGGCCAGGCGGTCATATCTACGTGGCAGCCAACAACAAGCATTTCCGGGACAGCGCGACCAGCGGACGAGGGCTGATTCCCAAAGCCAAAATGAAAACCATCAAAATGACACTGGTCATTGTACTTGGTGAGTCTTTGCACGATCTCTGTTTTGGAATTTGTTAATCACCATTTTTTTCTCCTCTACTGCCTCTCTGTCTCTGTCTGTCTGTCTGTCTGTCTATATGTTTGTGGAATCAGGGACCGACAAGGAATAAGATGAAATTGTTTTTAAATCGATTTCGGAAAATTAATTTTAATCATAATGTTCATATTTTTAATTTTCAGAGCTTGTTTGTAATCCAAATATAACATATGTATATGTTTTTGGAATCAGAAAATGACGAAAAATAAGATGAAATTATTTTTGGATCGTTCAATAAAAAAATAATTTTAATTACAAGTTTCCGATGTTTAATGACCAAACTCATTTATTAGTTTTTAAACCACCACGCTGAAATGCAATACCAAAGTCCGGCCTTTGTCAAAGATTGCTTTGCCAAAATTTCAATAAATTTGATTGAAAAATGAAGGTGTGACATGACAGTGCCGCCTCAACTTTTACTAAAAGCCGGATATGACGTCATCAAAGGTTTTTATCGAAAAAATAAAAAAAATGTCCGGGAATATCATTCCCAGGAACTCTCATGTCAAAGTTCATAAGGATCGGTCCAGTAGTTTAGTCTGAATCGCTCCACACACACACACACACACACACACACACACACACACACACACACACACACACACACGCACAAACACACACACTCACGCACACACACACACACACACACTCACACACACACACACATACACCACGACCCTCGTCTCGATTCCCTCTCTGTGTTAAAACATTTAGTCAAAACTTGACTAAATGTAAAAAATATGCTGGCAGTTAGTAAATGATAACTGACATATCTCGAAAATTAAATCAACATTCGGCTACCGTCTCATGTTCATATCCATGTCCTCTACATGTCTGTTATCATTTGCTAGTAGACAGCAGATTAGAAATAACTGAAACTCATATTATAACTTACTTATCGTGGTCTGAGTATGTGAAGTGTAGGGGTATTTTTGGCTGGCTGTGGTATTGCTGGGTGTTGGTTTGCATGCTGTCCCTGTTTGCTTTCGACGACAACAACGCTACTGCTGCTGCTGCTGCTGATGATGATTATGACGAGGATGATGGTGATGAGGATCATGGTGATCATGATGATGATGATGAGGATCATGGTGATCATGATCATGATGATGCTGATGATGATAATAGAAACATATCGACTTCTGTTTATTCACTGTTGCAGTGTTTGTCATCTGCTGGAGCCCGTACTTCGTCTTCGACCTGCTGGACGTATACGGCTTCTTGGTGCAGACGCAGGAAACGGTGGCCCTCAGCACTTTCATCCAGAGTCTGGCACCGCTCAACAGCGCCGCCAACCCCATCATCTACGCGAGCTTCAACACCAAGATGTGCGTCAACCTCTTCCGACGCAGGAAGGGCCGGCAGCACAATTCGCCCACCTTCTCTACCTCATACGTTCCGCCCTCTCAGCGCATCACTAGGACTACCCACGACATTTGAAATGTCAGTGGTAAGATTTCTGATGACAGGATTTCTCGTGTTTCGCGTGTTCCGCTTTCTGTGCGAGGCACCAGGACTACCCACGACATTTGAAATGTCAGTGGTAAGATTTCAGATGACAGGATTTCTCGTGTGTCGCGTGTTCCGCTTTCTGTGCGAGGAACCAGGACTACTCACGAAATAATATATGTCAAGATGTATCGTGTTTCGTGTGTTCCAACCCTCTGAGCAGAACACAAGGACTGCACACGACCTGTGGAATGTAGTTCATGTTTTGTGTCTTGTGTGCTCTTCTCTCTGCACAGGACAACAGCAGAATCAACGACATTTGAAATATCAGTGGTGAAACGTTTGATGTCCGTGTTTCCCGTGTCTCGTATTTTCCACAGTCTGAGTAAGTCACCAGAAGTACTGGTGACATCTGAAATGACAGTTGTGAAACGTTCGATGTCAGGATTTCTCGTGTTTAGTGTGTCCCAACCACTGAACGAGTTACCAGAAACTATCCACGAAATCTGAAATGTCAATGGTGGTAAAACGTTTCATATCGGGAGTTTCAAATCGGGACCGGAACACTATATGTTTACAACATTCTTTGTGTCTCTAATTTTTTGGCCTACAGACGACATCACTAGTGTCAGTGGTGAAAGCTTGATGTCAGATTGATTACGGTGTAAGTGTCATGTTTCCAACGTTTTGTCCTCTGTGCAAGTCACCAGGGATACCAACGACAACGGACAAATCTACAGCTTGATTTCAGAGAGATTGATTCCGAGGCTTGTCTCGTGTTGCATACGTTCTACACTTTGAGCGAGTCACCAGAGCTTCTTGTGACATCTGATAAGTGAGTGGTGAAAGCATGATGTCTAGAGATCGATTTCGGTAAAGTACGTTACACCGAGTGTCCCTGAATTTCTTATGTCTCAATCAATCAATCAATCAATCAATCAATCAATCAATAGGAAACTTATATAGCGCGTATTCCGTGGGTACAGTTCTAAGCGCTTGTCGAAGAGTTGTCAACACAGGACTAACAAAGAATCTAACATCTACAGACGGACACGAACCCTATCACACACTAGCAAACCCTGATAAACATACAACAAACAACTGTTTAACAACAATGTACACATCAATAGCTAGGTCCAAGCAAAATAATATTAAGCACAAAGAAAACACCTCTCACAGACCAAGGCACAAGAATGTCTTTTGGGGCACAACACATCACGTCGAACATGAAAGTCGCAGCCAGCTACGGGAAGAACTGAGTCTTCAACCTACTCTTAAACGCGTCAAGAGAGGGGCTCTGGCGAAGCTCAAGCGGCAGGGAGTTCCAGACGGAGGGGCCCGCGGAGGGAAATGCACGCTGACCAGCAGATGCGAGTTTCGAGCGAGGGATGTGAAGGCGGAGTAGGTCAGCAGCAGAACGAACGGGACGGTTGGAGGGCTGGGTGTACAGGTCCAGGGAGGACTGAAGGTACTCGGGAGCAGAGTCGTTGAGACACTTGTAGACCAGAGTGGACAGTTTGTAGGAGATTCGGGTGTTGACAGGGAGCCAGTGCAAGGAGCGAAGTAGGGGGGGGAGGTGATGTGGTCTCGCTTCGTCTTCCTCAACGTCAGCCTGGCAGCATGCAGCGTTCTGGACTCGTTGTAGGCCATGAATGGATGAGGCGGGGAGGCCAGCCAGAAGGGAGTTGCAGTAGTCCAGACGACTGAAGATAATGAGGGAGACAACCAGCTTGACACAGGCGTCGTGGGTGAGGTAGCGACGGATGGAGGCGATGCGTCGTAGGTGGAAAAAGCAGGTCTTGATGATGAAGGAGATGTGTGTCTGCATGGAGAGAGTGGAGTCGAGAAAGACGCCAAGGCTCTTGACAGCAGGGGAGAATGGAACAGTCGCGTCATCCAGCTGGAGGTCGGTCACAGTGAGGGAAGCAATCTTCTGTCGTGTTCCAACGAGAAGGGCCACCGTCTTCTCACTGTTCAGCTTCAACTTGTTCTCAGTCATTCAGTTCTTGATGTCAGTGAAACAACTGGAGATGGATCCCAGGAGATGGTCAACGTCCTCCGGCTTGGCGCTGTTCTGGAGCTGCGTGTCATCGGCATGTTTTGCCCTCAGGGCGAGTCAACAGGACTATACTACGGCAATAGAAGTGCCGGTGGTGAATGCTCGATGTCATTGAGTTTGATTTTGGTGCAGCGTCGATGGAATTTCTAGTGCCTCGGATCGCCTGTTTTGTTCTCTGCTCGAGTCGTTGCGTACGTTACACTCGTATCTGTTGTCCCTGATTTCTCAACAATCGAAACTTAAAGGCACAGTAAGCCTCCCGTAAACCATCACAGATACTGTCAGGCTTTTACACACAGTACAAACACCCTTTCATTTAAAAACTCACCGCTTTTGAACATCCTAGGTGCCCTCCGTAAAGAGTGAGCAATTTTCAAAGAATTTATTTTTGCGTGGTTTATCTTACCCCTGAGCCATCGCGAACCCGAGTGATCCAGTTTCCTTTTTTCACAATGTAGTCGTCAGTTTGTAATGTCAATGCGACTCGCTGTAAGCTTATCTGCAATAGCACAGTATTGTGTACCTCTGAATCTAAACGTAACAAACGGCTGCGATTCACACGAACTAGAGCGGTGGCAGTTGACTGTTCAGAGGAACGGGCGCTATGCACAACCGTCGTCTGCTACGAGAAAGACGGTTTGCGTGACACGTTTCATGGCTTTTTTTTTTCAAACTTTCAAAACTTTGAATTGTACTGATCTTGTCTTGATGAACAAACAATTCTTTTATGATTTAAGAATGTTTGTGTAACAAGCTGTCAATTTATTATCTAGATTTTAAAAGTTAGTTCTAGCGCCAAAACGAGGCGCCCGATTTGCCGATCAGACGGTTCACGAAAATAAATTCTTTGAAAATGGATCGTTCTTTACGTAGGGCACCTAGGATGTTCTCAAGCGGTGATTGTTTAAACGAAAGGGTGTTTGTACTGTGTGTAAAAGCCTGACCGTATCTGTGATGCTTTACGGGATGCTTACTGTGCCTTTAAAGTTCCGTATCTACTTTACGACATGTGTTGGCACAAATCACCGAAAGTTTGAATGCAATGCGTTGAGGAGTTACTGAAACGTACCGGTTTTTGTCTCATTACCAACTAAAACAGCTTCAAAAACCGCCTTTTTCGGCTTCTCAGAGGAATGACACATACACCATTCAGCATGCCATAACGTCATTGTTAGACAAGATAATTATGTGAGAGAAAAAAAACTGACTGATTTGGATGCAGACTTGATTGTTCTTTTTCCTGACGTGCAGAACATGTTTTGTTTTAGCAGTTCTGACTTTTTTACATTTAGTCAAGTTTTGACTAAATGTTTTAACATAGTGGGGGAATCGAGACGAGGGTCGTGGTGTGTGTGTGTGTGTCTGTCTGTCTGTGTGTGTGTGTGTGTGTGTGTGTAGAGCGATTCAGAGTAAACTACTGGACCGATCTTTATGAAATTTTACATGAGAGTTTCTGGGTATGCTATCTCCAGATTTGTTTTGGGATAAATGTCTTTGATGACGTCATATCCGGCTTTTTGTAAAAGTTGAGGCGGCACTGTCACACCCTCATTTTTCAATCAAAATGATTGAAATTTTGGCCAAGCAATCTTCGACGAAGGCCGGACTTTGGTTTGGCATTTCAGATCGAAGGCTTAAAAATTAATTAATGACTTTGGTCATTAAAAATCTAAAAATTGTAATTAAAATAATTTTTTTATAAAACGATCCAAAATTACGTTCATCTTATTCTTTATAATTTTCTGATTCCAAAAACATATATATATATATATTATGTTATATTCGGATTAAAATCAAGCTCTGAAAATTAAAAATATCAAAATTATGATTAAAATAAAATTTCCGAAATCGATTCAAAAACAATTTCATCTTATTCCTTGTCGGTTCCTGATTACAGAAACATATAGATATGATATGTTTGGATTGAAAACACGCTCAGAAAGTTTAAACGAAGAGAGGTACAGAAAAGCGTGCAATCCCGCTCAGCGCGACCATTACCGCACTATTCTGGCTTGTCGATTTCACTGCCTTTGCCACGAGCGGTGGACTGACGAAACTACGAGTATGCGGTCTTGGTGATAAAATGCAGTGCGTTCAGTTTTATTCTGTGAGTTCGACAGCTTGACTAAATGTAGTAATTTCGCCAAGTACGCGACTTGTTTTCAATTTTGACGCGGGAACCTTGATTTTGCGAATTTGATTTTGGGGGGTGTCTTTGTTTTAGGTTCCACTGTATCGACACTACTTCGTGTAAACTCAATCAGTTTTCTGAATAAGGTAGAAGAATGAATGGCTTTTTCAGTCATATAATTGGTTTAACGATAAACGGCCTCATCAGAAAGATCTGCCCTCAAACGCATCTGCCTAGTTTTTGTTATGACGAGTAGTATATATATACAGTGTATAACAGTGTTGCCAGAGACATACCATTACCCACACTGCATTTCACTAGCTATGACATCGAAAACGTGAAGTATGAAGCTATGATGTCACTATGAAACGTGAAGTATGAAGCTCTGGTGTCACTATGAAACGTGAAGTATGAAGCTCTGATGTAACTTTTCAGTGCTGGAACGCGCATGCGTTTTGGGATCTTTAAGTCGCCAATGACATCGCCTCTTTCTATTTGGCACACTGCGTTTCACTAACTCAGAACATTTGATACATTGAATGTGAAACAGTGATGTCATTCATGATTGCATGTAAAAAAGTGATGTCATTCATGATTGAATGTGAAACAGGGATGTCATTCATGATTGAATGTGAAAAAGTGATGTCATTCATGATTGAATGTGAAACAGTGATGTCTTTCATGTTGTCGGTAAAACAACGTATGTGACGGATGTGATTAAGTGGCTCCCCACTGACGCTTAACCTAGAGGGAATCTGGACCCCCAACTTTAATTTGTAGGGGTTCCAAGGATCGATGCAGTGGACCTTAAGAGGTTCCAAAGACTCGGAGGTTCACATACTTGCTTTTGGATGGCACATTCCCAATCGAGACATACCCCAACCCCCATTGGGTTAGGCCATTAATAAAAAGTGTTTGATGCGTACCTGTATTTGACGCGGACAACACATGACGTCTCTCGTCGTTAGTTCAAGCGTGTGGCCAAGCCAGCTAGTGCTAGCCAAATCTCGATACCAGAGCTGATTTGCACGAGAACGTTTTGTGGGATTGTTTAAAATCTCAAACAAATCGCAATTTCATCCAACCTGACCCCACGGCTGGTTCCCACCAAGTACGTAACTTTTTAGTGCACATAAGCCCTGTTTTCTTACATTAAGCACGAGTGACACAGCACTGGCTCGTTCATATGTGAGTCTAGGATATCACCGTGCGATTCGCGTACCTTTCAAAAAACGTGTGCTTCCTCTAAACTTTAAATCACACCAGGTTTCTCGATTTCTTCTGGGCATTAAATGTCGGGATTGAGACAATCTGCTTATGCTGACAGTTCTGACTGTAAAAGGTGCACCTCTATTTTTGCATATATTTTTATGAAGTGTACAAGAATGCTTTTGCAGATAGTGCAAGGTAAGGTCCTATGAATATAACAGAATGATAAAAAAAATATGTCGGACTTCAACTATTATCAATAACATTCTGATCTTAAAGTTTGGTTTTGTTTGAGTTCCCAAGTCAAGTAACTATATCAGATTAGGTGCGCAAAACGATACTTAGAGAACTTGTCAGCTTAAGCCAAAAAAAAAAAAAACGCAGCCTAAATGCGGGTATTGGAATGAGCAGAATTTAGAATTTCGCCGACGGTTTTAAGATTTCTCGTGACAAAGTACAGGTTAATTATATCTTACTGTACTTGTAATCAATTAAGACATAACTTTTGTAATGATGCCATTGTCACCTTTTTTTTTTAAATCCAGACTCAATCTAAATAAGACAGCATTGACTAAGTGAGGACTTCGGAACATTATGCTTGAATGCCTTAGAATGCTAGTTTTGATCTCAATATTAAGGTATGGTCGAGAAATACTCTGGCCAATACGTGCCAGTATTATGCTTTAGTACCCTGAAATGCTAGTTTTCACGTCGAGAAGTACTCTGGCCATACCGTGCCGTGACTGTCACAAGCGGACCCTATCCCACTACATACGTAGGAGATGCAGCCGTTTAATTCTCAGGCAGGCAGAATACTGTAGTAGACATGACTCTCGTTGGAGGTAAATTGTGTATGAAATGTCGTTCGTGTCTTGTAATCGGATTTATCGAATCACCATAATCTGTCAAAATGAGGGTAACATAATGCATCAGGAATTTCCCATAGAGGCTGACTGACTCAATTGTTTTCTCTCCAGAAATTGGATTAACGTTTATGGGAGTGAATGCATCAGCAAAATCCCACGAAGCCTGACTTTGTCATCCCGTAACGTTCATCTGCATGGCTGTTTTGAATTTTGAACTGGACATCTCACATGAAGAGAGTAACTGACAATCTCGAATATCATACCGTCGTTGTTGTTGTTTTTATATTTAGTCAAGTTTTGACTAAATATTTTAACATCGAGGGGGAATCGAAACGAGGGTCGTGGTGTATGTGCGTGTGTGTGTGTGTGTGTGTGTCTGTGTGTGTGTGTAGAGCGATTCAGACTAAACTACTGGACCGATCTTTATGAAATTTGACATGAGAGTTCCTGGGTATGAAATCCCCGAACGTTTTTTTCATTTTTTTGATAAATGTCTTTGATGACGTCATATCCGGCTTTTCGTGAAAGTTGAGGCGGCACTGTCACGCCCTCATTTTTCAACCAAATTGGTTGAAATTTTGGTCAAGTAATCTTCGACGAAGCCCGGACTTCGGTATTGCATTTCAGCTTGGTGGCTTAAAAATTAATTAATGACTTTGGTCATTAAAAATCAGAAAATTGTAAAAAAAAAAAAAAATTTATAAAACGATCCAAATTTACGTTTACCTTATTCTCCATCATTTGCGGATTCCAAAAACATATAAATATGTTATATTCGGATTAAAAACAAGCTCTGAAAATTAAATATATAAAAATTATTATCAAAATTAAATTGTCGAAATCAATTTAAAAACACTTTCATCTTATTTCTTGTCGGTTCCTGATTCCAAAAACATATAGATATGATATGTTTGGATTAAAAACACGCTCAGAAAGTTAAAACAAAGAGAGGTACAGAAAAGCGTGCTATCCTTCTCAGCGCAACTACTACCCCGCTCTTCTTGTCAATTTCACTGCCTTTGCCATGAGCGGTGGACTGACGATGCTACGAGTATACGGTCTTGCTGAAAAATGGCATTGCGTTCAGTTTCATTCTGTGAGTTCGACAGCTACTTGACTAAATATTGTATTTTCGCCTTACGCGACTTGTTGTGTTCAGGTTTACCTCAAACCTTCATGTACTGGCAAAAAATGTAATGTCAAAAATCACCTACGAAATGCGCGTCGCACTATGTCGACAAAATGCGGATCAAAGGTATAGTCAAAGCTTTTGACTTCAGATGTTCTGGCAACATAATATGTGGTTAGAGCAGATCTTTTACGTGACGGACGGATGTGTGTGTGTGTGTGTGTGTGTGTGTGTGTGTGTGTGTGTGTGTGTGTGTGTGTGTGTGTGTGTGCGTGCGCGCGCGCGTGCGTGCGTGCGTGCGTGCGTTCGTGTATGTGTTTGTATGTGTGTTCGCGTGTGTGTTTGCGTGTGTGTGGGTGTGTATTTGAGTTACATGAGAGTGAAACATGTAATTTGCAAATAGAAAACAAAATATTTTAAAATAGTATAAACAACTCGAAAACTGATGTTTGTCGTATTTGAAACGAACTAGGTCTCTCTGTTGTAACTGTTCGCATTGAAGTTGTTTTGAATTTCATTTGATCTATTCGCTTGCTTGGGAAACTTGTCCATTAGTTTATTTCCCCATCCCCCTTCCCGTCGTCTCGATAAAACACAGACACACGCGCGCCAGCGCACTGACACACACACACACACACACACACACACACACACACACACACACACACACACACACACACACACACACCACCACCACCATGTGTATTCTTCTTTCTTGCTGATAAACCGATTTCCAATAATGCCTTACGACTTGGGGGATAAAGAACTCTCGTATATATTTTTTTTCTTTTCATTTGCATGTAGGCCTACAAAAATGATTTAGAAAAGCTTTTGAAAGTGTTGTACTGTTTATTTATTGTGTGTATGCGTTCGTGCGTGTATGTGTGTGTGTGTGTGTGTGTGGTTTTGTTGTTCTCTGTTTGCTGTTTATTTCAGCCTCGCTGATGTGATTGTTGTTGTTCGTAGGTTTGTTTCACGTTGTTTATTGTGTGTATTAAGGTACTGCGATTGTTTGACATTATTTGCAAAGGTGTATGTCTGAATCACAGGCACATGGCACTAGCTTGAAGGGTGGGATGGGGGGGGGGGTTATGTAAGGAGGCTTAAGAAGCACCTGCCCCATCCCCCACAATAAAGTAATGTCATGTGCCCGTGAGTTGTACGCATGAAACCAATGCCCTGTGCAGCTAACGTAGAACGTTATGCCAAAATGACGTTGAGACAGAAAGACGTCATCGGCAAACTTGTAGTTAAGTAAATTGGTTACAGTGTTACCTGTTTGAAATATGAGCTGCTGTTTAATTTGTGTATAATATTGTATTGAACGTGAAATTGTGCGCTCTTTCGATGTCTCATTTAATGTTTATGTTACGTGACAACAACATGTTTATCTTGCCATGTTACAAATAAGAAAACAAATATAAAATCCTTACAAATCGATAGAAATATGAAGGGGAATAATAATTTACAAAGCCAACAAAGACTCGTACACCCTTTTCTTCCCCCCCCCCCCTTTCCACCACCCCAAACCCCATTCTTCCCTCCAAAAATCCCCCTTCCATTGCTGCCCGATCCGAGATGTACGTATGGTTCTTTTGATTTTGACTTGACATTTCTGACGTGACACAGCTTATCACTGTTTCACAAACTCGAAGGTACTCTTTTCCAAGTCTTTTTTTCCCGTCTTCCCGGTAGCAGAATTCATTTTTTTTTTTTTTTTTTTTTTTTTTTTTTTTGGTTACGAAGGGTGCTCCGAAAGTATTGATCAAACGCTGATTTATCAGAAACACTTAATATGTCAAGGGACATAATTTGTTCGAACCACTTTATTGAGACCTCATTCCAAACTTTTGCAGATTTGAAAATGTCTTGGGGGATGTTTTTGTTTTTGTTTTTGTGTGTGGTTTTTCTGAGTGTTTTTACATTTAGTCAAGTTTTGACTAAATGTTTTAACGTAGAGGGGGAATCGAGACGAGGGTCTTGGTGTATGTGTGTGTGTGTGTGTGTGTCTGTCTGTCTGTCTGTGCGTGTGTGTGTGTAGAGCGATTCAGACTAAACTACTAGACCGATCTTTATGAAATTTGACATGAGAGTTTCTGGGAATGATATCCCCGGATATTTTTTATTTTTTTCGATAAATGTCTTTGATGACGTCATATCCGGCTTTTTGTAAAAGTTGAGGCGGCACTGTCACACCCTCATTTTTCAATCAAATTGATTGAAATTTTGGCCAAGCATTCTTCGACGAAGGCCGGACTTCGGTATTGCATTTCAGCTTGGTGGCTTAAAAATTAATTAATGACTTTGGTCATTAAAAATCTGAAAATTGTAAAAAAAAAATTTATAAAACGATCCAAATTTACGTTCATCTTATTCTTCATCATTTCTTGATTCCAAAAACATATAAATATGTTATATTTGGATTAAAAACAAGCTCTGAAAATTAAAAATATAAAAATTATGATAAAAATTAAATTTTCGAAATCAATTTAAAAATACTTTCATCTTATTTCTTGTCGGTTCCTGATTCCAAAAACATATAGATATGATATGTTTGGATTAAAAACACGCTCAGAAAGTTAAAACGAAGAGAGGTACAGTAAAGCGTGCTATGAAGCACAGCGCAATCGCTACCGCGCCAAACAGGCTCGTCACTTTCACTGCCTTTTGCACTAGCGGCGGACTACGTTCAGTTTCATTCTGTGAGTTCCACAGCTTGACTAAATGTAGTAATTTCGCCTTACGCGACTTGTTTGTTTATACAAAACAGCTGCATCAAGCTCTGTGTTAAGATTGCTGATTTGTCAAACAAAAATTGGAGTAAACTTTTTCACCGAGAGTTTCTTATCTTCTTCTTCTTCTGCGTTCGTGGACGTACGTGTTTGACCATTTTTACCCCGCCATTAAGGCAGCCATACGCCGCTTTCGGAGGAAGCATGCTGGGTATTTTCGTGTTTCTATAACCCACCGAACTCTGACATGGAGTACAAGATCTTTTCCGTGCGCACTTGGTCTTGTGCTTGCGTGAACACACGAAGGGGGATAAGCCACTAGCAGGTCTGCACATAAGTCGACCTGGGAGATCGGAAAAATCTCCACACTTAATCCACCAGGCGGCCGCGGCCGGGATTCGAACCCTCGACCTTCCGATTAAGAGGCCGACGTCTTACCACCCCGCCACAGCGCCCGTCAGTTTCTTATCAAAAGACTACTCTTCAACTTCGTGAAATTTTTCTTTAGCTTGTGGGATTGCCTACTTCGGAGATGAAGAGTGCTGCGGAAGTTGACGGTTTTTATTTTTGTTTAAATGCAGGATTTAATTTTCCATTTGGAGAGCAAAAGCTTTAATTTAATTAAAGCTTCGCCTAAGTTGTCTTTCTTTGATATGTGGGTCCTTTCTTCCTTCGTTAGCTTTGCGATAAAGCCGCTGTAATTCTCTCGTGTATAACTCTTTTTTCCTTTGGCTACCAGAACTGGTTTCTTTTTTTCAGACGGGAAAGCTCTATTCTCCACCCTCTGCCCCACTTCCTGGTATGTATTATGTAATTGTGTTAATATTATAAGATGTTTGATGGGTTGTTGACAGACCAGCTTTTTTGTCGTCCGAGGGGGAGCATATCGTCTTTTGTTTCATATTTATTGACCAAGGCCGAAGGCCACGGTCAATAAATATGAAACAAAAGTCGATATGCCCTCCGAGGACCGACAAAAAAAGCTTGTCTGACAACAACCCATCAAACATCGTTTTTGTCATCATTTTGGTAGCGCGAAAATAACTGCATCATAAACAGAGGGAGCCATGAGTTGAAACGCGAGTTTGGTTTTGAAAATACCGTTTTTGGGGCCCCACCACGCTGTTGCAATCACTGAAGGCAGGCGCGAGAGTGAAGGCGCTACAAGTACAAGTGAAAGCGAGTCAAGGAGATCTGTGTATTAATTTGATGACATGTCGAGACAAGTATGTCAGGTTTGAGGAAGAAAAATTCTGTGGTTCCGACTAACTGAATGGTGTGTGAATCCAGCAGTACGCGTCTTCGACTTTGGGCCGACAGCGGCGTTTCATTGCAAAGAATGACCTACATTTTGCATTATTTTGCTTGCGATGGGATTGCCCCGCTGTTTCGAAGAGTTGCTTGTTTGCGGCACTGTCTCGGTTCGTGACATCTCTTAGCAGATATGTGGATTAAACGTGCGACGAATCGAGAGCAAGGAATAGCAGAAAGCAAAGATGAGCGAGTCGCTTTTCTCTTGTTTTCCCTCTTACCTGTGAGCCGATGAACAGATATGTGGATTAAACGTGCGACGAATCGAGAGCAAGGAATAGCAGAAAGCAAAGATGAGTGAGTCGCTTTTCTCTTGTTTTCCCTCTTACCTGTGAGCCGATGAACCCCCGAGCGTTTCTATTGGGTTTGGTTTTGAATATCCATGTAACCTGCTTTCTGTAACTATGGTAACTGGGCATTTATTCCCCGGGGAACATGACATTTATTTCCCAGATGCTTGTGAATGAAAACTCGTGAAAATGATGACAATGTTTTTTGTTTGTTTAAAGACCAGCAGTCAGGCCCGGCTTCGCCCGGGTGTTAGCAAAGCCCTCAAAGAAAAACTCCAAATCAAACGTTTTGGGGAAATGAGAGTGACACGGAATGCTGGTATAATAAGAGTTACCTCCCTTCAATGGGTAACAAAGCATCACTTACCCCCCTTGCACTATTTTAGGCTGTATTCATTAACGGGGAGAGTCATTATCGAGGAAGAAGACATTGTCTCGAGAAACTAAAACCCAGGTGCACATCTATGGGTTCAGGGCAGTGTGCATGCAAAATATCTCGTTCTTGCCTTTTGCCCTCTCTGAGGTATGGCGACCACAGACACACATACACACTTACATCCATTTGTATATATATAGTATAAGATTACGTTTCTGTGATCTCTGCTACTTTCTGGAGATCGTGATGTTTTGTTGATGACTGTATGTCGTCTGCAAACGAGACACTGTCTTGATTTAAATACTATTTGAGGCTAAATTCTAAAGGGTTTAACCTTCATCTGAAAGGGAAACAGGTAGCTAAACCCGATAACTAAAAATCATTTTTCTAAAGACATGCAAAGTCATAAATTTTTTTGGACCTAAGGGAACAATCCTATGACGAGATTAAAAACTTCTTTCGAACAATTGCATAACATTTTAACAAACACCTGTAACAATCCATCATTTCGCTCGAAATATATCTAGTATGTTGGTAAAATATTCTGAAAGTTTCAAAGCAATCCACCAAGTCATTGCTAAAGTGCAGACTTTTTTGTCATGATACCCCTAAAAAATCACGCAAAAAGTCCCGTTTTTGACCGCTCTTGCGATCGACACCTGCATCAGTAGGAATAGCATTTGTTTAGGTGATGTCCTGTAATGCACAGTGTATACATGTAAAAAAAAATAAAACTTCACAAAAAGAGAATTAAAAAAAAAAAAAAAAAAAAAAAAAAGGAATAGCATAGCACGCGAAATACGCAAGGTAGCAAAACAAAACAATCTGTTCAGGGTAGATAATTGGTTTGACTTTCTTCTCGTATGTCAAAGTTGCAAAGTTTTGCCTATTGTGATTTTTTGTTTAGGTGATGTCCTATAATGCACAGTGTATACATGTAAAAAAAAAAATAAAAAAAACTTCACAAAAAGAGCATAAAAAAAAAAATTAAAAAAAAGAAAAAAAAAAGGAATACGCAAGGTAGCAAAACAAAACAATCTGTTCAGGGTAGATAATTGGTTTGACTTTCTTCTCGTATGTCAAAGTTGCAAAGTTTTGCCTATTGTGATTTTTTGTCGATTTTTCATTCGGCTCTTCCGTTTTTGTCTGGTCGATTTTGAGGGTACCCTTACTTGAGCGGCGGTCACGTGATCCCTGTAAAAGAAATATTTAATCCAAATGGTGATCCTGAAGGTTAAGTGAATGGCCTTCTCGATCTCTGGCATATAAAGTGTTAATAAAATGACACGGGGATTAATGCTTTAATTTGGGTTTGAAATTTGTTGCAATAATGTTTTGGCCAAGTTTATCTCGCATTCATTTTTTTAGGGGATAACATGTGAATGTGTATTGCTGTTGTTCTTGTTGGCATAATTGTACTGTGTCTGTTTTGGCAAACATTGCTGTATATGCGAATGTGCAGCAAAGTCAGCATCAATGTGTAATGCATAATGTTGTTAAATGAATTCGAGAAAAGAAGAATTATCATTGTTGTTTGTTTGTTTGTTTGTTATCCAATGGAATATCGTCTGAATTGCCATTCTTGACAGTTTGGTCTGTGGTCATTTTCTTTCTTCTCCGCCACAATGAAATGTATGTAGGAAAAGTCGTCATGTTCTTCTATTACATATACCTGCTGTGTGTTTTGCTGATGAACATTGCGAAACTGCCTTTCGTTGTTTAAAAATTATTTCGTCAATAAAAAGTATTACGAAAATGTTCTTTTTCTAGGGTTTTCTTCTTCTAGGGTTTTCTTCTTCTTTTTTTTCCTTCTTCTTCGTGTGGTGTATGTGTGTGCGTGTGTGTGTGTGTGTGTGTGTGTGTGTGTGTGTAGAGCGATATACCGAGCAAACTACTCTACAGATCTTCCTGAAACGTCACAAACAAGTTTTTTTTCCAGATGACATCCCCAGGAGAGTTTTTTCTTTGTAATGCATTTGATGGCGTCACATTAGGTTTTTCACATCAAGTTTGGCGGCATTGTGACGCCCTGCCGTTTCAACCAAATTGGCTGAAATCTTGGTAAAAAAAAATCTGTCACTCGATTCGGAATATGGGTTTGCATTTCAGTTCGGAACCTTATATACTGTTCAAAAAAAGAAACGCATAGTTGCTACTTGCCAAATTTGTTTTATTTTTCGAAAAAATTAACAGAAAATCCAATATTTAGATTATTTGTTTGAAATTTGGTATGGACACAGTTGAATGCACACACAGTTCATTTGCATCTTCAAATCAATCAGTCAATCAATACAATTGGGTGCCGAGGCTGTCAAGTCAGTAGGGGGTGTGACTGCCTTGAGCAGCAACAACTGCCCGGCACCTTCTGGGCATGGACTGGATCAGATGCCGGATATCTTGCTGTGGGATGGTGTCCCACTCCTCCTGAAGTGCCTGCAATAGATCGCGGTGATTTGCCGGCGCTTCTTCTCGCCTGCGCACACGTCTGTCCAATTCATCCCAGAGGTGTTCTATCGGGTTTATGTCTGGCGACATGGATGGCCAGGGAAGCACCTGGACATGGTGGTCGGTGAGGAACTGGGTGGTGAGTCGTGCTGTGTGCGGGCGAGCGTTGTCCTGCTGGAATATGGCATCCTGGTCAGCCAGAAGAGGAAGGGCGTGTGGGCGCAGAATTTCCTCCACGTATCGCTGGGCAGTTATGCGCCCTTGGACGTGCACCAGGGTGCTCCTTCCAGCGGTATTGATCGCCCCCCACACCATGACGCCTCCACCACCATGAACGGGTGCCTCATCCACACAGTTGGGCGCGTAACGTTCGTTTACTCTCCGGTAGACCCTCCTCCGACCATCATGTCGCTGGAGCAGGAAGTAGGACTCGTCGCTGAACCACACGTGTCTCCAGTGATTCCGGACGGTCCAGCGAAGGTGCTGGTTGCCCCACTGCACTCGGTTCTGGCGATGGCGGCGGGTGAGGACAGCTCCTCTGTGAGGTCTGCGAGCTCTCAAACCAGCTTCATGCAGGCGGTTCCGCACGGTCTGGTCCGATAATCGGTGTGGCCCGGGGAGAGCCTGGACAGAAGATGAGGCCGACAGGAAACGATTCCGGAGGTGGCGGAGCCGTATGAAGCGGTCGTGAGCAGCAGTTGTCGCCCTTGGTCTTCCCGCTCGTGGCAAGTCAGTAACGGAGCCAGTGGCTTGAAACCTGACCCACAGTCTACTGATGGTGCTCTGGGACACGTGGAAGTGCCTGGCGATTGCACTTTGACTTTGGCCTGCTTGTAAACGACCCAATGCAATTTGGCGGTCTTCTCTGCTCAATCGGGCCATCTTTCGTCGCTGAATTGTCGTCTGATTTCTTTGTGGCGAACAATCCGCTTTTATGGGTTTTGGAAGACATGGTGAGAGCTCAATATTCCCCGAGTTTCACGAGATTACACTGAAGCATGACGAGTGGTCATGCCAAATGAGCAATTTTGACATTGTAGCCACTGATAACGCATGCGTCACGTGCAGAGCTCACTTGTGGCAATGGACGAAAGGTCGACGACCAGATAAACATTTTCTGCAGTTTGGTGGATATCCTTGTTGCCATATAACTAAATTAACCAAATATTACAAGCTATGCGTTTCTTTTTTTGAACAGTATAGCTTGTTTAAAGTTGTCGTTAATGCGTTAAAGTCCCACATACACGAGGCACGGCTAGCGCACTGAACACATTTTGGCCAGTGCGTTGTCGTTCGCTGGGTGTGCGTCAATATGTGTTACTCGTTCGTCGAGCGCGCAGGACCAACGCCATGCATCCGTTGTCATTCGCTGTGTGCATTGGGATTTTTGAGCATGCACACAAATGTGCGCGGAGCTCGACGCATGAATGTACACGCCTGAAGGACGCCAGACAAACGCAGAGCGCGCTAGACCATCGCCAGACACACGCGGAGCACACGCTGTGTATTCGTTGTCAACTCGCTAGCGTCAGTGGAACCCCCCTTGTACGATCTAAAACAATCTGAGAAAATCGGGTCTTAAAAAGGAGAGAGTCTTAAAATTGGAGTAAATCTACAAAGTATTTGAACAGAAAATCTTAAAAACAAAGATCTTAAACGGGTGGAAGTCTTAAATTGAGGGGTCTTTACACGGGGGTTGCACTGTACCAAACAGCGACACAAGTTGGGCGCACAACAATGCACTGATCTCATTTTTCATTTGTAATTAATGTTCGATGCGCGGGCCGTGCGTCGCGTATGTTACCAAACCGCGAGAAAACTAACTGTTGGGCGCATAACAACGCACTGGTCACAAATCATTACACAAAAGACCGGTTTCGACGTGTAGTCTCCCGCGTCAGCACATACAATAAAACAAAATATAATAAAATAGAATAGAATGAAATAAATTAAAATGATGTCTCCTTCTATTTTTATGTGCTGACGAAGACTACATGTCGAAACCGGTCCATTGTGCAATTGTTGGCGTTCCTGGGTTTTTTCTTTTCTTCTTCTGATGAGTACATTTTTCTTGTTATCTCGGCTAGCCAGGTTTAGTAGTCTCAAAGATAATTGATGGAGAAAAACACATGTACCTTCGAAAAATAAAGAACTCTCTCTCTCTCTCTCTCTCTCTCTCTCTCTCTCTCTCTCTCTCTCTCTCTCTCTCTCTCTCTCTCTCTCTCTCTCTCTCTCTCTCTCTCTCTCTCTCTCTCTCTCTCTAAAACTAGGGACGCGTCGGACCCAGACAATTTTCGTCCAATTTCAATCTTATCGATTTTGTCAAAGCCACTTGAAAAACATGCCCACCAGCATTTACTCCAGTATATGGAGAACAATAATCTTTTTCATCCGTCACAGTCTGGGTTTCGTCGGAAACATTCTTGTCACACTGCCCTTATTAAGATGTGCGATTCTTGGCTGTCAGCTATAAACCGGTCTGAAATAGTCGGCACCGTCTTTCTGGACTTCAAGAAGGCTTTCGACACAGTGGACCATACTACCTTACTTTCAAAGCTGTCCGCGTACCTCCCTAAGTCTCCATTTATAGCCTTCTTTCATTCTTATTTAAGTGATCGTAAACAGTATGTCCTTCTTAATGGAAAACCGTCGTCTACAGGTCGTGTCACAAGTGGGGTTCCCCAAGGATCGGTTCTCGGCCCACTTTTGTTCTGTATATTCATTAACGACTTGCCACTCCATATTTCTGATCCTCATGTTATCAATGACCTTTTTGCTGACGACTCATCTGTGTACACTTTTTCAAAGCATCTGAACACGTTAGAGTCATCACTTCAAAGAAGCCTCGATGAAATTTGTACTTGGTGTAACACTAATAGTATGATAGTACATCCGGCAAAAACCAAAACTATGGTAATCACTTCTAGACAGAAACACCAGCTGGCCCCACTTGACCTAAAGCTTTACCTTGGTTCATTACCGATTGAGCAAGTGGGTGAACATCGGGTTCTAGGGGTCACAATAGATTCTGAGCTTAACTGGAAATGTCACTTAAACAATATGAACAAAACGTTATCGAGAAACATGTTTTTGTTCTCGCAGCTACGATATTATGTTGACACTTCAGTTCTAAAATTGTTTTACCATGCACATATTCTGTCACATCTAAGTTATGCTGTAGTGATGTCCACATGATGAAACTAAATTCTCTCCATCGTCGTGCAGCTAAACTGATGGTACCTAACTCATCAGTCACTACTGACAAGAAACTAAAACTGCTCGACCTCCTTCCGTTAAACCAGCAGCTTAAACTGAATAAAGCATTGTTCATGTTTAGAGTTACAAACAAAGAAGTCCCTGAGTACATTCAGTCACTATTTCAAAGGGCAACCAACAGGTATGGTTCCAGTAAATTCATTCCACCTCGCCCTCGACTAGATTTGTACAAGTCTAGTCTTGCATTCTCCGGATCTTCAGTATGAAAATCGCTTCCAACTGTACTTAAACATATTCCATCAGTCAAGGCCTTTAAAAAACAAACACACAGACATTTGTTCGAAGTCTGATTCAAAGTGAAACAGTTATTGTAACATTGTGGAAATTCGTAAATTGGTTTATTCCGATATCTTAAACCACCCTAATTTAATCAATACATAAACGTTATCTTATAGCTTCACATGTATATTAGCATGCGTGTATGCAATTTATGCATGGAAAAAGATACGGGATACGATTCTCTTTTTATGATTGTTGTTTTTCTACACTTGACTTGCTATTTGTTTGCCTGCTGTTGTTGTTTTTATTCAGGACCTCATGTTCTTATTGAACGTAACTTTGCACTCATTATTATCATTATTATTAGTGTTATTATTATCATTATTATTATTTTATTGTTATTAATCTTATTACCATGAAATCATCATCATTGCCTTCATTGCTATTATCATTGTTACTTTTGCTATCTTTATACTTCATAGTTTTTATTTAGTTAATCTATAACTTTTGATTTGCTTTTGAATGTTACTTATTACCATATGTATGTTTCGTCAAATTCGTAGTGTCCATATACTCTTTTCATGTGTTGTTTTGTTCTCGTCTTTGTTTGCAAGGACAGATTGTAAGACTAGGCAATGCCTAAAATCTCCATCCTTCTGTAATAAAGTTTAATCAATCAATCAATCTCTCTCTCTCTCTCTAAAATCCCTCGCACATCTGCGCAGGTGTGCTCTCTTCCCTCCCGCTCCCCCAACGTTCTCCCGTCCTCAGAACTATCCCACGTCAGCCACCATCTTCATGCACACACATCGATGGTTAGTGATGTAGGATAGTTAGTGATTGATTGCGTCCAATAAAATGTCACGTGATTATACTCATCTCTCACGTGATGATGATGGTTGTCGGTCCTGCTCAAGGGAGGCAACTCAGCGAGGCGGGGGGAAACTGACATGACGTCTCTTCCAGAAACTGTTCAGCCGGCCATTTCACCTCTCAGTCTGAGTGGCGTAAGATCGAATTAGTCATCGATTGGTCCGAAACGTCATTGCGGTCATAGACCGACGCGGACCGATACAGAGGTGCTAACAATAATTTCAATTTGAAGGGATTGTCGTGGCCTTGTCATCACCTTGACTTAGCGCGTGGGTTCGGTCTAAATTACATGTTACTCGGTAATCTTGAACTTTACTGTGTTAAATTCATAGCTCATAATTCAGAGGCATTTAAGCCTCCAAATTTGTAGGACCTGCACCTGCAATCATAACAAGTCATTTTAGATCCCTTTGAAGTCACGGAATGAACTCCGATGAACTGTACGAATGAATTTCGTTTACATGCGTCAAAGAAGGAATTATCCGAGTCAGCGGACAGGGGAGGGAACTCTGTTGTGTAAGTGATGTCCCTTGGTTGACAACGTACGCCATTATCGTCGATCAAACAACCAAATTAATTAATTATGCTTAGGTTTGGAGCTCAATCCGTCAATTAATTTCACGACAAAATTAATGTTCTTTGGCTTGATTACAGGGACTTTTATCAAAAATAAGTAAAGAATGCCACTGAATTCTGAGCTATGAATTTAACACACTAAAGTTCAAGATTACCTGTCACTCTATATAACATTGCATGCTGTAGTCTTCAGAACTGATTAACACTGACCAGAAACGGGAATTTTCGTCTCCTGCGTTTTTGCCGAAATGTGGGGGCTTCGAACAATTAGATTATGTCAAGTCTATGTCTATATATGCACGTGTCAGTCAAGTCGTTTACTCGAACGGAATTATAACTGACAACTTTGCACTCAGTAATCGATGTACGTATCTGTCATTAGCTGACGGTTCATCCGTCGTCCCCTTTAAACAAGATGATTGACCAAGTAAACATCGCGGTAGAGGCCCCAAGTGCTCGCTTCATTTGACAGGTGGACATCTACGGTTTTGGGGACACCTGTCCACACAACTCAAGTGAAAATGACGTTCTCTTGATTTTGTTTTCAGGGAATAGAATTGAAAGATGTAATCATCAAACCAAGACAAGTCAGAGTGTTCCGAGGCTATACATGTGGTTACGGAGTCCATGACTTGCTATGAGGTCTAACAGCATGTCAAGTGAAATCTTTTCACAATTGAAATGTCACGTCTTTAGGTGAGTTTTAAGAGACAAAATATGCTACCGGTATGTCGACTGTTACGTGGAAACGAGTCCTCTGATGGTAGTTGCTTTTGGTGAAACTATGACCCTGGGATACGCGTACGGGTGCGTGACGTATTCGAGACGTATTATGAATCTAAAAACTTCTAATGATAAACGCACGTGTTGCGGCCCGAACACAATGACACACGGAACAGAAGACACTGATGTTTGACTGAACAGGCAGAGTTTGCAATCTGATTTTTAAGTAAACAAAAAAAGGCTGATAAAAGACCAGATACAATGCCATTGAGGTCAGTGTAAAATCAATACGGGGACGGGGCCGCTGGAGGTAGGACGAGGGAGAGAAAGAACAAACGGTACATCATACTGTGATTCCTTCCTGATCTGCCTCTATCATGCTGCTCCCCCACTTCACCACCCGTTCCCCCGGGGGAATGGAAACTGTGACATTCTCTCACAACAAGGACATAAAGTGCAAAGTAAGACCAAGTGTAACAGTACTGTCTGGTTGGCCAGTACTGTCTGGTCAAATGGGTCAAAATAGCCATTTCTGCACTTTCGCTGCTTGTGGAAGACACTTCAAATACTCCTATGATACGAGTGATAAATATCAAGCCTACTGACAAACTGCTACATTTTCGCGTTTCGTTACATTTTCATTTTTATTTTTATATAATTTTATCAAGCAATGGGAACTCCCGGGGATTCCCCTTTTACGCGCGCGTCATGAAGCTCGGCTGCAAAATGCACGTGTCGCTATTTTTCATCTGTGCCCTGCTTGTGGCGTTTTGTGGCGAAAGAGGACTTGCCAGCAGACAAAGAGGACGAGAAGAATGTAAGCCGGTATACACATATTATGCAATTGTGGCAAACTATCATTCATTGAATGTGTTGCATTGTAGTGATCTAGTTCGTACTCTATGGTGAAGAAATAAAAGAGGACAGAATCAGATGTGCAATGAGGGGCCTACGCAGGGAAGGGGTTGGAAGCACTACAAGAAGTTGGCACGTTCAAATAGACTGAAGCCTGCTAACATACTGCTGACGTTGACGTAAGTGAAACGCTAGCTCCTATCGCGAAGAACACATGCCACAGTTTTTGAAGTACAGTTCCAAAACCTCTCAGAATCATGATTAAGTGCTGTTCACATGGCAGACTTTCAACCAACTTTAAAATTTTGCATTTTGTGAGGTCATTTTTTGGTCTTTCCTTGCAATTGGGAATCAAAATTACACATTTTCAACAGTAACAAAATACTTCATATATTCATTTACCATAGTGGTTCAGTGGAATAATCCCAAAGACATATATGCCTAGTAAATAAGTCTGACAGGACTCTTTACTTTGAATATTACTATGATGATGGACTTATAACGGGGAGGGCAGGCCGTTGTCGACTTGATGTTGTTCATAATTTGAAATAGTTTTAGAAGACCAAATAAACTGAGGGAGTTGGGGGAAGAGCTTAAAAAGTCCACTTTTTTTTTCTCTGAGAGGTACATTGGATGGCCAGGGGGGGGGGGGGGGGTCCGGAACCCAGGACACCCCCCCCCCCCCCAGATCCGACCCTGATAAACGCTCTTGACAGATAGTTTTAAGCAACGAGTCTCATCAGACTTGACCATTCGGGATTAGTCGGTCATATTCGTTGTTTTCCGGAGAAGGGAATTAAGTAACTGCACTGTATGATTTTCCTGCTACGATGCCGACTTAAGTTATTAGCATCCTATAGGCAACAACGAGGAAAGCTGAGATCTCAAAGTTCTTCAAATGAGACTAAATTAACTATAGTTCAGCGTTCGGTTAAAAAAGATTTCAAGAATAAAATATAATGAGTTCATGATCACTGTCGTCAAATTAGGTAACGTATTAGGGCCGGAGTCAACTCCTTGTAAAAGTGATTACACATTATTTTGTTTAAAGGAATTTTTCAGTAAGTTCAAGGAATGCTAAGGCAAGACAAAACAAACAAAATGTGCCTTAAATTCTAAGATAACGATCGACACTTGAATTCGGGGTATCAGACCTTTTAAGACTGAAGAAATTACTACTAAGGTTCTACTGTGGATTTGAACAAATCAACAATCCAAATGATCACACATTCAGACGACTGATGGAGGAACTCACCAGAACATAAAACAATGTGACTTTACTTGTAATAACTTGACAAAAAAAAATAGTGTTTACCAACTTTGAAAACTAAATTTCAAGCATTGAACAAAAACCTAAACTGCAGAAAAAACAGAACATATCTTAAGCTTTGGTGTTATAACCAAGGACGATATCCCTTTAATCACAGTACAAATATCTATAAA
>NC_090246.1:64613907-64641385 GCF_037325665.1 Littorina saxatilis | reverse complement strand
ATGTCCACCTGTCAAATGAAGCGAGCACTTGGGGCCTCTACCGCGATGTTTACTTGGTCAATCATCTTGTTTAAAGGGGACGACGGATGAACCGTCAGCTAATGACAGATACGTACATCGATTACTGAGTGCAAAGTTGTCAGTTATAATTCCGTTCGAGTAAACGACTTGACTGACACGTGCATATATAGACATAGACTTGACATAATCTAATTGTTCGAAGCCCCCACATTTCGGCAAAAACGCAGGAGACGAAAATTCCCATTTCTGGTCAGTGTTTTTTTTTTTTTAGGGAAATTTGTGTCCTACAGGCATTGTTTGTCAGCCTCTTAAGGACAGGACTGGGTTGATATGTTATTATAAAAAAAAAAAAAAAAAATAAAAAAAAAACTAAAACAAAATAAAAAGAAAAAGAAAATAAAAAATAAGAAAATAAAAAAAAGGAGGAAAGGAGTAGGGTGAGGCCGAGCAGGCAAGCCCCCCGATGCTGGGACCCACTCTCCATAAGGATGGGGGTGGGGGTATAATAACCCGTATATGCTAGAGTCCTTGTAGAAGGATAGATTTTGGTCGTATGCGTTGTCTTACTTAGGGGGGGACCGTTAAGAGTATAATCTTTAATTCATATACTATTTAAAAAGGAAAGAAAAGATGTTAAAATCTCAGGACCACCTTGTTAAAAACTTTAAGAATGAAGAGTGATGTAAAAAATGAAAAGATAGAAAAAATGCTACCATGTTAAGGTCAGACACACGCATTCATACTCGCCCGCATGTATCCTGTGCTAGAGACCTATCCATAAGAGTTGGTATAGTTTAGGTCTGCTATGTCCGCCAGCCCTCCTGCCACTGCAATAGTCGCATTTGAGCTAACAGTACATTAGCAGTGTTCATTAACCCTTTAATCACAGTACAAATATCTATAAATGTACCTCTTAACGCGCTACATTTTAAACTGTGATTCTTCTACCAAATACTCCTACCCCCTGTGTGTGTGTGTGTGTGTGTGTGTGTGTGTGTGTGTGTGTGTGTGTGTGTGTGTGTGTGTGTGTGTGTGTCAGTGTACTGTGTGTGTCAGTGTGTGTGTGAGTGTGAGTGTGTGTGTGTGTGTGTGTGTGATGTATGTGTGTGATGTATGTGTGAGTGTGTGTGTATGTGTGTGTGATGTGCGTGCATGCGTGCGCGCGCGCCCGTGCCGTGTGTGTGTCAGTGTGTGTGTGTGTGTGTGTGCCGGAGAGAGAGAGAGAGAGAGAGAGAGAGAGAGAGAGAGAGAGAGAGAGAGGGGCAGTAAATCTACGTGCTTAACTCCCGTACATGGACCACGAAAAAGGAGCATGTTGTAACCACATAACCAACCAACTCAACATACAGAACAAAACAAACAGACAAACACTCAAGTAATACAAAAGGGAAAAAGCCGTCTAGATAACTATTTCAATAAGGCCCAGAGGCCATTGTCGCAGATCCAAAGATGTAAGATAACCATGTAGTGACGGTGGTGTAGATCAAACGATGGACGTTAACGTCAACAGGTCTCCGCTATCGCAGCTTGAACAACAGATTAAACAAAACAAAACAAATCAAATCAAACATGAGTTTAAAATTGCCTGTCAGTTTAACAATGAAACGTGTGTGACAGGCAGAAAACAACATCATAGCTCTAAGATTATCCGAAACTGGCGGCTTCAAAAATAAATTAAAAACAAACAAATCATAAAAAGATTAAAATTAGTTTTTTAACCAACCACTCCCAAACCAACCCCCTGATTCCCCCCCCCCCCCCCCCCCCCCCCCCATAACAAAAATTGCGAAAAATGGATGGGAATCAGGATGTACTGAGTCGGGATAGCGAGCGAAGAAGGAGAACATCAAACACACACACACACAACCACGCACACACACTAACACACACTATGCACATGCAACACCCCTCCCCCTCCCCAAATGTGGCTACTGTGCGCGTAGTAACGGAGATGATTCCACGTTATAAATACTTGTAACTCAAATAGATAAAATAACAAATATATTTCCTGCCAATTGACACTAATAAGGGTCGACGCCTAAATTATAATACATGACATTTTGAAACAACATAATCATAGTGCGTCCCAAGGTGACAATTGAGTATCTTTGGCTGCATTCCATTATAATGAACCTTCTGAACAACCATTGCGTCTAATCCTCACTCATACCCCCCCCCCCCCCCCCACCCCCCGGTCTCCTCCCGTCAAAGTAATGAAAGGGTTGGGGTTTTTTTTGTAGCAGGTTGAGGTAGTATACTGAGGGCGCAGTTCAAAGGCAAAGCTTTGCTCTTGTCAAGAAGCTCTTGAAAAGCAGTCCAAGACTAAGTCTTGTTCAGTTCAAGGGAAATAAGCGACGTCACATGGCCCTTCTTCTTTGCACTGTGGGTTATTTCGAGTTTCTCCCCTTCATCTGTTGAAAACTGAACTTGTACAATTTACCATAAATCTACAGTAGATCAGGACAAACGCCTCTCATCTTTCAACTGCGTTTGTGATGACCGGTCCTCGCTCTGAATTTTTCTTCTTTCTTTATTCGCCCATTTGTGTGTGTGTGGCTTTGTATGTATTTATCTTTTTTTTAATTTTTGATGTATTTCGATTTAAAAAGCTGGGCCTTCAGACATTTGACATTTCTTCTCTGATCTGCAGAATTAAAATAACAGTGTCACCGGAACTGGTGCAATGACATCGACCACAGGCAGTGCATCTGCTGATTTAATTGTTAGAGCCAGTTTCAAAGGCTGAGCCAAGACAGAACTTAAAACCAGTTATCCAAGTATACACGTGTTATCAGCAGGTCAGCTAGCTTTCTGAAAGCAGCTTAAGTCTGCACTAAGTAATGGGTTTTTTGCTCTCCTGTGAACGTATCATTTGAACTTACAGTGCCGGAAATTAAACGGGACAACAATTGGCACACCAAGGCCTCATATCGCCTTCAAAGTAAAGAGAAAAAAATGAAATAGCGAACAATGTAGAAAAAGAAAAAAGAACCAAAGAAGAGAGAGGGAGATAGAGAGAGAGAGAGAGAGAGAGAGAGATAGAGAGAGAGAGAGAGAGAGAGATAGAGAGAGAGAGAGAGAGAGATCAAATCAAATCTTATTTTTCGAGGGTTGTGGCATAAGCAGAGAGAGAGAGAGTGAACGGTCCAGCAAGGCAAAATAAGAACTTAAATCTCTTCAAACCGATTTTATGTCTGTCTGCGACCAAATTTGCATGTATACATCATTTATACAAGCATACATGTGCATATCTGTGGGTGTACATGTGCGTGAAAATCTGTCCGACATAGTCTATTCTCCACTTTCGAGCACCCTTCATTCTATTTTTCAAGACGAAATTGAATCATAACAAATGTATTTCATCGATATAACACTGTCATTCAATTATCATTACTTTAGTGGAATTCTTCTCGCCTGCACAGGTTGTTCAGTTCTCCAGACATGGTCTGTTACAGACCAGTCTCACTTTTTGTATACATCACATGTATATATATATATATGCAGGGATGGCCAAATCTCAAAATTTAAACTAGCCAGCCGGGCGAATAACTTCAAGAAAGTTACTAGCCGGCCAGAAATTGCACTGCCCCAGTACATACCACAGTTGCAGCATCTGCAGTGTTTATAACACTTTGAAACTAGATCGTACAATGAGAAGGGTTGCATTTGACCAGAATTTTCACTGGCCAGCCGGGCGAGTTGACAGGTGGATGTTTTACTCGCCCCTGGCGGGCGGACGATTTGGCCATCCCTGTATATGGGACAATTAGCTACTTAGGAACACATGTGATCATAACAAACACACACCATCCATAGCACCACCAATACAGTACTCTCAGTCTCTGCCTCACTCCATGAACAAAACTTCATTTTAACATTGAACAATCATTTATTGCAAGTTACTTCCCTTGTACAAATGATTCTACATCAGCTACATACAGATGTTCACACAATCATAATATGTACATAACAGCTCAAATGTAAATGGTACTTCATATCACAATTATATTTTCTGCATGCCCCGTGATCAATACGACAAAGCCACCAACTTTTCAGACAGCATGAGAGAAATTAATGGCGGCAAAACAAGGGTCTTTTGAAAGAAACTGTAATGAGCCCTTTTTTTCTTTCTTCTTTCTTTTGTGTTTAACGTCGTTTTCAACCACGAAGGTTATATCGCGACGGGGAAAGGGGGGAGATGGGATAGAGCCACTTGTCAATTGTTTCTTGTTCACAAAAGCACTAATAAAAAAATTGCTCCAGGGGCTTGCAACGTAGTACAATATATGACCTTACTGGGAGAATGCAAGTTTCCAGTACAAAGGACTTAACATTTCTTACATACTGCTTGACTAAAATCTTTACAAACATTGACTATATTCTATACAAGAAACACTTAACAAGGGTAAAAGAAGAAACAGAACCGTTAGTCGCCTCTTACTGGGTAGCATCGGGTAAATTCTTTCTCGTCCCAACCAATATGGGACTCCCCCTAACCCCAGGGGGTTGTAATGAGCCCAACGTTGCGACGTTTAGCTAACAAATTCCATGTATGTACAACACATAGAGTGCGAGCACTTAGTTTGAAAACTGGGATAGAAATTCCTTAATTTTCACAAAGAAAGACTAGAAGAGGCTGAGCCGATTTCACACAAGAATAACAATCTAAAAAGGTAAACCACATGTAGCCAATAGATGAATTCGGATAATAACTCTGTCGGCTTTGTAATTGTGGAAGAGAACGTGTTTCCGACACACCTCTCACTAGCGATTGGCCCCTTTAATGTTGTCAGAGGATATGCAAGGATATTCACTCTTCCACAACCCTTACAATTTTAAAACCCAAGTTAATTCCGAAAATCATCTATTACATGAAACAACAACACGTCAACAACAAAAAACAAGTCGCGCAAGGCGAAATTACTACATTTAGTCAAGCTGTCGAACTCACGGAATGAAACTGAACGCACTGTATTTTTTTCACCAAGACAGTACAGCTTCGTCAATCCCCGCGAGAAGGAAATCGCTCACCTCCCACGTGCAAACCGCAGTGATATGCACACGCCAGAATAGCGCGGTAGCATATTGTGCTAAGCAGGAAAGTGCGCTTTTCTGTATTCGTGTTAACTTTCTGAGCTTGTTTTGAATACAACCTATCATATCTATATGTTTTTGGAATCAGGAAACGATAAAGAACAAGATGAAATCCTTTTTGGATCGATTTCTTAAATTTTAATCGTAAGACTAAATTAATCTATTTTTGTTAATTGTGATCACATTTTCAGAGTAAACATGACATATGTATATATTTTTAGATTCAGAATGTGATGAAGAATACGATGCAATCAATTTTAAATCTGTTTGCGAAAAATCGATTTTAATGACAACTTTAATGAGCAAACTCATTAATTATTTTGTAAGCCTCCAAGCTGAAATGCAATACCAAAGTCTGGGTGTCGTCGAAGATTACTCGACCAAAATGTCAACCAATTTGGTTTAAAAATGAGAGCGTGACAGTGCCGCCTCAACTTTCACGAAAAGCCGGACATAACGTCATCAAAGACATTTATCAAAAAAATGAACAAAATTTCTGGAGATATCATACCCAGGAACTCCCATGTAAAATTTCATGAAGATCGGTCTAGTAGTTTTCTCTAAATCGCTCTACACACACACACACACACACACCACACCCTCGCCTCGATTCCCCCCTCTACGTTAAAACATTTAGTCAAAACTTGACTAAATGTAAAAAGAACACAATTTGGTGCAAAAAGCCTCGGTAAACAAAATGTGTGATAATTGCATGTAAAAATACTTTTCTTCGTTTGAGGATATTTTTATTTTGACCAGAACTGCAAATTTGCCTGCCACGGACACTTGAACACAATGACTTGATTGCTGACAATGGCACCTAATTAAACTTAAAACAATATTGGTCAATTGGATAATTTTAACTTTCCATGCCATTAAAGCAGCAGTAACGCGATGGTATTGTCCTAAAATGTGCCTGGTAATAAGGTGGAATTATTGCATACGAAACATGCTGCTGCATGCGTTGATGTTGTTGCTTTAAAAGACTGAACACATTTTAAATAGTGAAATTCAAATCCAGATCGCGCCATTGCGGTCTTCACATTGTTATTTGAAAAATAGGGGGCAGCTTTGAACAGCGTCTCAGTGTTTGTCTACTTGAGCAACAAATAAGCTACACAACCCTATACCTCAATTTGGTTGTTCTTCAGATGCAAATTGCAATGCAGGCATGGGAATTGATTTAAAGAAAAATCTCCGAAAACTAGGGGGGTCTGGATTTTTTTTAAATCTCGATTAAAACCTGTGCGACGTGGCGCATTCTGGGAGTATGATTCATGAATTTTACACAGCGAAAAGCCTGACCAAATTTTATACATGTTTTGCATTGCCAGTTACCGACGATCGTTTTCGAACTGTGCAATAGTTACACGAATTACGATCGCCCGCTTTGCATTCGCCACTTGTAGGCTCTTTCGAACTGTTTGCAAAAGTGACTCACGAGGGCGGAATCTCACTGAATGAAGGGACGGTTTTATGGAGGACATTGGTCATATTAGGCAGATTGTCTTTTTCTTTCTTTTCTCACTTTTTTTGTTTTCTCGGAAGAGGATTTTTGTTTTCTTGTTAATGTGTAGCTTTTCTCAGAAGTACTCGGATCCGAGAATTCCCATGCCTGGTAATGAACGTTTTAAACATGACGTGTGAAAGTGTCACAGTTTTAACATTAGAAGAGCACATGAAAACCTGCTTTGCCTAAAAGCGTCTGCTCGCATGCAATGAATATTAACCATGTGACCAGTTGCTGCATGCGAGTCAAAGGCACTCAATCTGGAACAATTTTAGGATAAAAAATGTATCAAGCACAGGTTGATTTCTCATGGTATGCTACCCCAATGCCAATCGTGTAAGCTGTCAAAAAGGAAATGTTCCAAATTTAAAATACAACTTTCCAAATCATGACACTAATTTGCTTTCACAATGATACACAACAGAAGAAATACAGATATTTAAGAAATAAAGATATTTGTTCCAGACCTGGGAACCCCTGTTTTGCACTTTGAGTATTCTCAAACAAACTTGGTGTATTTTCAGAAAAATGAGCGTACTCCACACAGCGTTTGAACATCCATTGATTAAAACATGCCTCACGCGCGTCCGTCACAGTTTACCTATACATTTAAAACAAATGCTTTTTTTTAATGTTTACTGACAAAAACTGTTATCATGCATGAGCCAAAATACTGGATCGGCTTCGGGATGGGCTTGTGAAGAAAAGCAGTGTAGGAATTTTTCTCGTCATATTTTTTTTCCACTGACCGTACTGATCGTATTCTCGACAATCATGCGTACAAACTACGGCAAAATCGTATGGGTTCCCAGGTCTGTTGTTCGATCTGAACCAGATTCATTAACTAGCAAAATACTAAACATGTATTACAAACATGATATGACATGCAATAGGAAAACAATACCCACCCATCGAATCATTAAGCAACAGCCTCACATACAAATGTGTGCAAGATATAAATTGATAATACATACAAATAATATTGACTCTCTGTGCTAACAAGATGGCAGGGCACTAAAAATCAAAAGTTCAAAAGACTCTCTACGCTAACAATCCAAATCATAATACTAATAGTGAATACACTGTTCAGTAAAATGTTGCAGAAATCTAATAACCAAATACCATGAAGAATGGTCTAACACTCTAAAAGACAAATATATCATACACATGTGCTATGACTGTCTTGTTTTAAAAATTGATGCCTGGAAATGTATTCCTCAACAAAATGGATCCATGCTGTAGTTAGCAAGTATTATCAACTGAAACATTTCACTTAACAATTTATTCTGTCAATCTGAATCTGGTATTTTGAAAGCACCACTTTTTCTGCTTCAGAAGTATGACATTGTATTTCTAAAAAGGGCTCTCAATTCGTATTTCTGCCCCACCCCCTCTCAAGCATACATGTATAAACAGGAATGGCCAAATCGTCCGCCGGATCGCCAGGGGCGAGTAACAAATCCGCCAGGCTAGCAGAAACCGCCTGGCAATTCGCCCGGCTGGCCTATGAAAGTTTTGGTCAAATGCAAAAGTGTTGGTTGTAATATCCAGTTTTAAAGCCATACAAACACTGTAGATCAACTGTGGTATGTACCGGGCCAGCGACATTTTTGCTGGGCTAGTGACTTTCTTGAAGTTACTCGAGTTAGTTAAAATTTTGAGATTTGGCCATCCCTGTATAACATACTGTACACATGTACCAGTCCAAACAACTAAAAATCCCAAAATAGATTTACAGATCATATATTAAAGGCACAGTAAGCCTCCCGTAAACCATCACAGAGCTCCCCAAGCGTCTACATACAGTACAAGCATACTTCCATTTGAACGCTCACCGAACGGGAACATCCTGGCTGCTTTCTGTCGAGCGTGAGAAATGTTCAAAGAACTTATTTTCGTGGACTTGGTTCTCTACAACAATGGCGCCTCGTTTTGGTGCTGGACGGCTGTTATGAATATTCAATACCGGAAATCACGCCCGGACAGAAAGCCTCCCGTAAACCATCACAGATACTGTGAGGCTTTTACACACAGTACAAACACCCTTCCATTTGAACGCTCAACAAACGGGAACATCCTAGGTGCCCTACGTAAAGAGCGAGCAATTTTTAAAGAATTAATTTTGCAGATTGTCTCGAACACTTTTTGGACCCATCCAGAACTCGGGTCAAAAATGAGTTACTTCCCTTCGTGTCTCATTCTATCGATGTAAAGTGTTAAGTGGCGATAGCCGTGGATCGATGATTATCAGAATGTTTTTGGACCGTGGTGCGTTTTTGCGCTAGACCTAGCTTTTAAAATCTAAATAATAAATTGACAGTTTGTTACACAAACATTCTTTAATCATAAAAGAATTCTTTTTTCATCAAGACAAGATCAGTACAATTCGAAGTGGTGAAAGTTTGAAAAAAGAAAAGCCCAGAAGCAGGGTCACGCAAGGGTCGTAGCAGACGACGGTTTATGCATATCGCCGTTCCTCTCAACAGTCAAAAGCCATCGCTAGAGTTCTTGTGAACCACAGCTGTTTGTTTCGTGCATAAAAACGTGCTATTGTAGATAAGCTCACATCGAGTTGCATTCAAATTACTAACCGACGACTACATTGTGAAAAAGGGAAACTGGATCACACGGGTTCACGATGGCTCAGGGGTAAGATAAACCACGCAAAAATAAATTCTTTGAAAATTGTTCGCTCTTTACGGAGGGCACCTAGGATGTTCTCAATCGGTGAGTGTTTAAATGAAAGGGTGTTTGTACTGTGTGTAAAAGCCTGACCGTATCTGTGATGGTTTACAGGAGGCTTACTGTGCCTTTAATCACACACACCATCTGGCATCTTGCTTGATCACAGTCTCTCCCTTTATGGATTCTCTCACAATTTTTAAGCTCACCATTCTTTCACACAAGATAAACATGAAGTGTAAAAGAATACAAGTAAATGAATTTTCCAGTGCCACTCTACTAAGACCTAAAAAAAAAATAGGTGTGGTTACGGTAACCCGACCTACCCTATTTTTAGGGGCCGACCCTATAACTTTTTATTACATTTGTCAACAACAACAACAAAAAATGAAAACAAGAAAACGCAATGAAAGCGAAAGCGCTCGAGTCGTCATGCAAGGGAAATAACTCCTTCTACTAAAAAGGCCCAACAGACGCTTGCCATGACAAAAATGGCGGGATCTTCTTCGGTTGCGAGTGCTACACGCTTGGTTGCTCTGCTATTAAGAAAAAAAAGTTAAGGAAAAAAAAAGTGATTGCCTTCCTTCCTACCCTATTTTTTTGTGGCTATGTTACCATAACCACACCTTTTTTTTTTTATTTGCCTAATGACATAGTAACATAAATGCAACACAAAATTTCTATTAACAAGAAAGCGTTCAAACCAAAAGCACATTTGTGTATACTGCTCAAACAAGTAACTAAAAGCCAGCATATTAGCATTCTTTACATTTCTGAAATCATGCCGAACTTTATGTACACAAGTATACAAAACTAGATGAATACCCGGCTTAGCCGGGAAGAAGTAGAGCCGGGTACCCGGCTTTGCCGGGTGAGTGGTACGTGATTGACGCCACAGGAAGGAAGGGAGATAAACGCGCAAAACACTGGAGAAGATAAGGAAGAGTTACTGGGAATGGATGTACAGAAAAACCATAAAAATCAAAATCGGTTCAGCGCTGCGCGCTGAGAGCACGTGTTGAAAATTTTCATCGACCAGATTGTGTCCGGGGTCTACCTGAATATGCCCACCAAATTTGAAGCAGATCCATCGAGAACTTTGGCCGTGCATCGCGAAGTGACAGAAAGACAGACAGACACACACAAACCGTATATAGATACCACACGTCAATATATATATACTGTACGGCACCAAGCTCCGGGGACCCGCTGCCGATCTACAGAAGACTGCGGACTTCATGGCAGCCACCGACCTGAAGATTTAACGGCCATAGTATCGAACGCAGAAGAATATACTGTACATGACAAACATTTTGCTATGGAAGTATACACTCTATTTGACTGTCTGCTGTTAACAGGACAAAGACCACAAATTCATAAGATATTGTGGGACAGTGATTAATTGCATTATGTCCGTGCACCATTGATGAACATATGAGCGTAGCACCATGACAATGTGTCTTGCGTCTACCAGCAATTCTTAGGAACAATGCTTACAGTTATTGTAGAAAGTTCTACACAGTACAGAGCCTTTTATCACCAAACTTAGTATTTTACAGGAATATGAGGTCAACAGAAAATAAAACATACAATCTCCCCCCCCCCCCCTCCCCCCCCCCCCCTCTTCAAAAAAGTGTATGAAAAAGCATAATCATCACCTGGCAAGGCATAACATTTAAATAAAACAAAAAGAAACTAACTTGATTTGTCAACTTTCGAGGGGAAGCGACTATTTTTCTGACATCTGGGGGACACAACTGGCACAAGATCTGAGACATGAAAAACATTTGCAGAAAAAAACCACAACTGATAACATACTAAACAAGTCGCGTAAGGCGAAATTACTACATTTAGTCAAGCTGTGGAACTGCATTTTTTCACAATGACCGTAGTCCGCCGCTTGTGCAAAACAGAGTGAAACTGACGAGCCTGTTCAGCGCGGTAGTGGTTTCGCTGTGCTGCATAGCACGCTTTTCTGTACCTCTCTTCGTTTTAACTTTCTGAGCGTGTTTTTAATCCAAACATATCATATCTATATGTTTTTGGAATCAGGAACCGACAAGCAATAAGATGAAATTGTTTTTAAATCGATTTCGGAAATTTAATTTTGATCATAATTTTTATATTTTTAATTTTCAGAGCTTGTTTTTAATCCAAAGATAACATATTTATATGTTTTTGGAATCAGGAAATGATGTAGAATAAGATGAACGTAAATTTGGATCGTTTTATATAAAAAAAATTTATTACAATTTTCAGATTTTTAATGACCAAAGTCATTAATTAATTTGTAAGCCACTAAGCTGAAATGCAATACCGAAGTCCGGCCTTTGTCGAAGATTGCTTTACAAAAATTTCAATCAATTTGATTGAAAAATGAGGGTGTGACAGTGCCGCCTCAACTTTTACAAAAAGCCGGATATGACGTCATCAAAAGTATTTATCGAAAAAATGAAAAAAACGTCCGGGGATATCATTCCCAGGAACTCTCATGTCAAATTTCATAAAGATCGGTCCAGTAGTTTGGTCTGAATCGCTCTACACACACATACGCACAGACAGACACACACACACATACACCACGACCCTCGTCTCGATTCCCCCTCTATGTTAAAACATTTAGTCAAAACTTGACTAAATGTAAAAAATATGAGAGAAAAAAAGTACCAACATAGAGACCCCAATTATTTGGGATTAGTCACCGGAAACATTATATTTGTTTGTTCTGTCTTTATAAAGTACAAATTCAGAACAAATTACCCATACCATTATTTTTATGGCTTTATGCAACAGAAAGAGATTCCCAACTTTCTACAGGGATCAAGCAATTATTAAAATAATGCCCATTAAACACACAATTTTTAAGAGGTACACAATGATTCACTACTAGTACTATTCCAGTATCTGTCGAAGAGTATGAGTACAATAAGCACATGATTCCTGTACACATATCATGTATGTACATGTGTACTGTAACCATAAAGTACACACAGTTTGAACACAAATTCTCATTGTCATTATCTAACGTACAGGTTAATCTTGAACAAAAAGAGTATCAAAACATTCCTAGAATGCAATCATGATTGTAGACATAAAACATTCAGTTCACAAAAACGAACCAATTTTAACTTCTCATGCAGAACCTTCTGGAGAGGAGCCACGATACCTGATACCTGTACAACCCGTCATCTTAACTTCGAAATACACTCAGTTCTGAATGTACATCATGGTCGCTGACAACTCTTCCACTTGAAGTTGGTCAATTCACAAAATCTCAGTCAGTCACAGCCAAAGATAACACCACTTTAGTCACACCTATGTAAGTCTTTCCTCTGAATTATCCCAAAATTTAAAGTCACAGTTTACTCTGCCCTTTTCCTCTTGCACGAGCAAGAGTCAGTCTCTTTCCAGCAATGATCGTTGGACGAAACATTGCTCGATGGAGTAAAGAATTCGCTGATCCTGCGCTTCGCATGGCTGCAAGAGCTGCCGGAATTGACCTGCCTCTTCTTGGTCTTCTTCTTTGGCGTCTTCGGTTCCATGCAAGGGATTCTCTGCTTCACGGGTGTGTAAAGAAACGGCGTTGATTGACTGAACATCAAAGGGCTTGGACTCTGGACCAGCTGAACCTCTCGTGTCGGCGACAGAACAACAGACGGAGATGGCTTGGAGTTGCAGAAATTTCGAAGATCCAACTTGGGTGGTGTCTTTCTCTTGTGGGAAGACTTCAGGACAGACGGAGTATGTCTCTTCACTGGCGCTTTTGGAGCACACGGCAGTGTGCACTTCCTCTCTGGTGTTGTTGGAAGCATCTTAGCGGCATCAACTGTAGAAAAGTCATATGTGCCCCTTGAAACAGTGACAGACTCGTTCCTGGACACGGACTCTTTTTTGGGCGTGCAGGAAGGGTTGACTTTTGATGCAGCGTTGGCAGCCTCAATAGCAGATGATTTCCCATCTGTGCTGTGTTCAGTTGTGTGTGGGCTTGTGACGAGCAGACTGTCGACAGGTATGTTACGCATCGGCTGCTGACAGCTACCGTAGAGGATCAATGCAGCCTGGATGGAGAGGACACGCATGTGGTTCTTGTCACCTGCAAACTGGTCCCAGTAGATGGTGTGCTCCCACAGGTGCTTGATGAAGCAGACACGGCTCTTGTACAGCTTGCCTGCAATCACAGAAGATTGAAGAACCGTTATATTTAAAATTTACCCAATCAGAGAGTCTGACAGTTTGTTTGCTAATTACCCACATTTTAATATGTTGAAACCTCATTCTTACTAACTTAGTACACACTCACACACTGGAAGAAACAAGATCTAACTTGGGTTTTTTCCTCTTCAAAAACATAATCTTTGTATTAGTACTATTACTATAATATAAATAAATTGTAACTTTCTCTTTTGAGACAACAAACAACAAGCTGGATATTCTAGTGTCTTGTAGCATACGAAATCTGTTCAAAGGCGTCAAACGTGAAGATTAGTTAGTAACACTAACAAAGCTCAAGATCTTGACAGGAAATCCATCGGTGAACACATTAGAATGCATGCAAATTCAATTCTGGAAACAAAGTCAATCCTATAGTTCCGTACTACTAAAAGTAAAAGTAAAAGACTGCAGGAACATTGTCAGATCAAAGATCAAACTACAGTACAGGCAAAGATCTGTTGTCCATAAGAATTAGACAACATAATTTCCCAATTTTCAATGTAAAAAATAAAAATCTGACTGAAGCACACGCAAGGTACCTTCCAAACGTACAGTAACAATACCCTGGTCCAGCCTGTTGTGTTATCATTATGTGTTAATTCATTAATAAAGTTTAATACACATCACATGCCATTAATCAAGGATAATATTGTCAAAAATAATTATGAGTGTATTAGTATTATTACCGAATTAGTCAATACTGGTGCAATCAATAAAGTTTCACAGATTCATCACATAATGCAATAATAACTGCTGCAGCGCATGACCAGAGTGAAGGAGGGACCGGATGTTTTGCTAGCAGATCAACCAGACAGCCACCTGTGTGAATGAACATTTTCTCCACGTGATGTGGTTGCTTGACCTACTTTTGTGTTGCAAGGTTAAAAGCATCGCTTCAATCACATTACGGATCATTTACTAACAAAAACCACTGTTTTTGGGATTACCAGGGTAATCTAGTTAATACACAGCTATCTCCAAATCTGAAGTAATGCAAATGAAACACTAACATCCATCATTGAACAATCTGCATGCATGTCAACTTCGCAAGTCTTGATCGAGCAGACGATGCTGAATGTTTACCTTGGTCACCACAAAATATCAGCAAAATACGGCCACTGAAAGATCAATATGAGGACTTGACTAACACACATATAATCTGGTGGTTTACTGAAACCAGAAAACACTGGTACTGAAGCTGAATACCGACAACTTACCGCATACACAGCAGTTGATTCCGCCGCCATAGTCCACGTAACACTGCAAGACATCCAACACTTGTGTAAGTTCTAGGTCTTTACGCTGCGCATCGTAGTGCTTAGCAGAATCATGGCGAGTCCTTCGAGGTCTCGGATGACTTTCTGTATCCACCATCGTCACGGTTTTTGTAAAAATCCACTTGTCAGGTAATCCGGAAACTTTTTTCCACACGTCGATGTAAACACAGGCTGAAGTTTGTGCCCACCGCGTTACTCAGCTGTCCTGCACGCCTCGACCAATCGCAGTTCGAATTTCTGCCCCGTGACATGTCATGTGATCGATTCCGCGGGAAACAGTGCTCGAACTGCGCATGCTCGACCTAGAGAGGTCACATTTTCGCGCGAAAGTGACGCAGTATATCATCGTGAATATTCATGATGGCCGTAATCATGATCCCGCTTCGCGGAGTTAGAAGCATTTCATGAATGAAGCGCTAAGCGTGTCACGCTGCCCTAGTTTCGGGCCAAAGGCAGTCGGCTTCCTCAAAACGTTGAGCATTATTATAATTTTGCTTTTGTTCTCTGGCATGCGTTTCTCCTCCCCACAGCGCTTGTGTTGTCAGATCGGAGAATAGATTACAGCAGGAATACAGTTTATGTTAAAACTGAGCTTCATCTCATAAACAACACGTACGTGCACTCGCAACTCATTACACACACACACACACACACACACACACACACACACACTTGACTCACACACACACACACACACTGACTTGACTCACACACACACACACGTACTTGACTCACCACACACAACACACACACACACACACACACACACAGCATACCGGCACACACACACACACACACACACACACACACACTCACACACACACTGACTTGACTCGCACACACACACACACACACACACACACCGCGAACGGTGCAGCACGTGTTCTTGAATTTTAGAACACTGCTACTTTGCGAGGGACCAGAGACTCTGGAGGGACCACCCGAATATTGAGAATTTCTCACGGTTCCACAAACACAGGCGCAAGATTCATCTTACTCTAGCCAGCCCCCCTCTCTCTCTCTCTCTCTCTCTCTCTCTCTCTCTCTCTAGCGCCGCTTATAATTGGTCACTATAATATCGTCCAACCCTTCAACGAGCACGATCGACGCCTTTGTCGCTATAAAATCGGAGCATTGAGCACGACTGATCGGAGCGCTCTTTCTATATCTGTGGACTCTGATCACAGACATCACTTGAAATGCTTGTTACCTCACTGGCCTGTGCTGCTATCTTCGTCCACTGCGATGAGATAGCAGTAGTGATGATATGTTTACACAGAGCCCACCCAGCCTGCAGGCACCATCCAGTGCATTTTACTATGGTTTTTGAATGTAAATGTAGTGCATGCTGATCTGCCGGTCAAGGCGATGAGAAAAGCATGTGATAGCGGTGCACGATGAGCATGCGTGATAGGAATTGACAAAGCGAGAAGAGAGTGTCGCCTTTAGGGAGGGAAATGGGGGGGGGGGGGGGGGGTGTGTGTGTGTGTGCGGCGGTGCGCGTTCGTGTCGGCGTGCGTGCATGACTCGTGTGCACTGAACATGAGCTGACTCGTAACTGAAAGACTTTTGGTAGCCCGCTCTGTGACCACTCTCTGACAACCATCCACCACCACAACACCTGACTACCATTGCAACGTAAACAACAACAAGTCGCGTAAGGCGAAAATACAATATTTAGTCAAGTAGCTGCCATTTTTCAGCAAGACCGTATACTCGTAGCATCGTCAGTCCACCGCTCATGGCAAAGGCAGTGAAATTGACAAGAAGAGCGGGGTAGTAGTTGCGCTAAGAAGGATAGCACGCTTTTCTGTACCTCTCTTTGTTTTAACTTTCTGAGCGTGTTTTTAATCCAAACATATCATATCTATATGTTTTTGGAATCAGGAACCGACAAGGAATAAGATGAAAGTGTTTTTAAATTGATTTGGACAATTTAATTTTGATAATAATTTTTATATATTTAATTTTCAGAGCTTGTTTTTAATCCAAATATAACATATTTATATGTTTTTGGAATCAGCAAATGATGGAGAATAAGATAAACGTAAATTTGGATCGTTTTATAAATTTTTATTTTTTTTTACAATTTTCCGATTTTTAATGACCAAAGTCATTAATTAATTTTTAAGCCACCAAGCTGAAATGCAATACCGAACCCCGGGCTTCGTCGAAGATTACTTGACCAAAATTTCAACCAATTTGGTTGAAAAATGAGGGCGTGACAGTGCCGCCTCAACTTTCACGAAAAGCCGGATATGACGTCATCAAAGACATTTATCCAAAAAATGAAAAAAACGTTCGGGGATTTCATACCCAGGAACTCTCATGTCAAATTTCATAAAGATCGGTCCAGTAGTTTAGTCTGAATCGCTCTACACACACACACACACAGACAGACAGACACACGCACATACACCACGACCCTCGTTTCGATTCCCCCTCGATGTTAAAATATTTAGTCAAAACTTGACTAAATATAAAAACGACTCAGTCGACAACCGCATTTCATGGTGCACAACGAACGGCCACAGTTGCTGACCACTACCACTGAACCGCTTCCCCCTCCATCCCTCTGCCTCCACCCCGGCGACTACTAGTCGGCTCCATGCCCCCTCCCATACTTTTTTCCTCACGTCAGTCAGTCCCGAGTGACTGACAGAATGATTTACAAACATCTCTGGCAGATTTTGTTTTTCTTGTTATAATTTCATTTACTGCGTTACGAGTGCTCACCGAGTTGTGTTACGAGCAACCTGTTCGTGTTTCTGATCAACGGTGTAATCGCTATGCGTTAGCGGGAAACAACTCTACCAGGACCGCAGTAGCCATTCTGCTGTAAACTGTACAGTTATCCCCCATCGCTTTAATTAGCAGCTCCGAATAAATGTAAAAAGCAAGATTTCCAAAAAGAACAGATTGAAGGTGGCATACCGCTAGTCAAAAAAATGTAAATGCAAAACTCAGGTAAACACACTTGTTAATGTAAGCTCTTACTGCGTATATTGTTGGAAGCCCAGGATATTGGGATTATTTAAGGTATAATTATAAATTATATTATAATTTAATATAATATATTAAATGGCCGTATATATATATTATAGATTATAAATTCAGTCTTAGAGTTTTTGTACATGTTAATTGCTTCGCCATTTGGTCGTAAAAAATGTCAGCAACCAGCATTTTAGCTTTGTCTTGACATTTAAACAACACTTATTTTTTCCTTCCTTAAAGGAGGCAAAAAATAGTTATATTTGTGTAATATCCGAATGGAAAAGGTTATCAAAACTTATTTGACCTTCAGACAGAGTTGAAACGCCACTAGAACATTGGATATCTGAGATAAAAGAGAATGTCAGAAGAAAGCTAATAAGAACCATATAAGATAAATCTAACCCCCGCTTCGTTGAATTCAGTTTCCACATCACTCCACACAATACAAAACGGCAGAGAAATCAGCGTCTTTGACCTCCCCGGTGAAACCAATAAAAGCAAAACCAGATCAGGACCGTGAGAGTGAATAATAGCCATAACACAGAGAGGGGGATTAACGCACACTTTAAGGGGATAAAGCAGGCATTGAGAACTCTCGAAAAGTCAGGTAGTTCATCTTTTGTTCCGTCTGATGGCATTTTGCCGTTCGTCTCAAGAAGGGCCGGAACGCATTCAAGTCAACGGGCGACTTTCTTAGACTTGATGCTCTCTTCCTATGCGCTTTCGTCCTAGTCTCTCCTTGAGGTTGTTTGTACTTTCTTCCCCCTCCCCATCCCTTTTCTTTTTTCTCTTCTGTAGATTCTTTTGTTCCTATTTAGTTTCCCATCCCCATTCTTTCAATTTGTTCTTCTGGTTTATTGTTGTTATGTCCACCATTACGAAAATGTGTGTAATTTAGTATTGTTATTGTCACGTGATATAAGCATTTGCTTGAGTGCGTGTCCTAGCTGTGTGTTTTGAACTGTTCATGCGAAGAAATTCTGAATAAAATGCTGTTTAAAAAAAACAAAAAAACGGGCGACTTTATGAAGCCGCTTCAAAGTTGTTTTTATGAATTCTCGGTGGTACTGGAATGCAGAAAGACAAAAAGCAAGGACAGTGAATACAGACCGACCGACCGTCCGACCAACTGACCAATAGACAAACAAACAGACTGACAGACAAACAGAGAAAGGTATACATACAGTGAGGTAGCAAGAAAGACAGACAAAATCGACATACATATGAATATCTTCATGAACACACAAGCAAACAGACAGTCAGACAGACACACGCACATGCACACACACACACACACACACACACACACACGCACACACACGCACACACACACACACACGCACACACGCACGCACGCACGCACGCGCACACACACTGTTAGGAAACGCTACCGTTGCTGAGCTTTGGTTCAGTTTTGTGTGTTGCATGTAGTTGACTTATTTGTACTTTGTGGGAAAGTACCGATATTATATTTTGTAAACACAATATTTATGCTTGGACGAGAATGCAGGTGAACTTTCTAGTCCTGTCAAAACAAGTTGTTTACCATGCTGTTTTAGTCGTGAGTTCGTGGCGTTCGTTCGGATTAAGTGCGTCGGCGCTTTTTGATGTACGTCATAGAGAATGTCGCTAGTTTAGTCCATGCACGGCTCGTATAATGTAGTTGTATCGTGTTCGGTCTGGAATATTCTCGAGATTGAGTATTTACTATATATGCCAGCGCGATTTGAATGTTAAGAAAGCTTCTATTTGAGTTCTGCTACGATATGCAGTTGTATGTATGGAATGCTAAATAAATCCTCGAACTCAGTTTGACGAGTTGTTTTCTGTTGCTGCGAAGACGGGCGACGTAGAATAAAAGAACACAACTATACGACGTTTGAGAACTTGTGGCAATCTCAAGTGTCGTGTAACAATTGGGGGCCAAGCCAAGGATCTACGTTTAACGCCAAGGGTTTTCCAGCAACAAGGACCAGCGTCAAGACAGTCACAGGAGGTAGCCATCAATCGGGTGTATCCTGAGGGATCAGTATTGAGACTACGGAACCGTGGATTCGGTGTGACTGGTGAAGAGTTTGGTAATCGCCGCAGCTCGGTACGGTGAGCGACGCCGGAGTGTATCGGGATTACAGAGGTTAGCTGCCGTTTGGACGAGACGGACTTCGTCGCGGAGCTAGTGCATTAATACTACGAAATACGACTGAGGTACGTCGTGTACGTATCGTGAGCAGAGTGCGCCGTCACGTTAGACGAGGAGGGTGGCAGCCTACGTCTACGAAGGTGAACAGCGACGAGAGAAGCATCGGAGGTGCAGTAGAGACTGTGTTCTTTAGAAGACTACATTCGTCTACGTTCGGGGCTGTGAAAGAATACAGACGAACGCACCGGAAAAGACCAGAATGGCTGAGTTCTGGGCAAAAGGAATTGAACTGGGACTAAAAGGCAAGCAGTTGACGGAGTTCGTCGAGTCCCAGACACGACTGCTGGCGCAGCGTGAAGAAAGACAAGCGCAGCGTGAGCGAGAAGAAAAAGAAAGACAAGCGCAGCGTGAGCGAGAAGAAAAAGAAAGACAAGCGCATCGTGAAGAAAGACAAGCGCAGCGTGAGCGTGAAGAACGACAAGCGCAGCGTGAGCGTGAAGAAAGAGAAAGAGAAGCACAGCGTGAAGAAAGGAAAATGGAGCTGAAACGCGTAGAGCTCCAGATAGAAATGGAGACCAAGCGCTTAGAGCTCCAGACAGAAATGGTGCGTGTTCAAAATGAGCACGCAGCACCACTCCAAAGAGATAACCAGCAGTAAATGCTACACAGGGCACCGAAACTTCCAGCATTCGCTGACGGGAAGGACCAGATCGACTGCTACCTTGCAAGATTCGAGAGGTTCGCTGAGAGTGCTAGATGGCAGCGCGACGACTGGGCGATTCAACTCAGCGCACATTTGACTGGGGCAGCACTTGAGGTCTACGCTAGACTCTCAAATGATGACGCCAGAGACTATGATGTACTGAAGGAAGCTCTGTTGCGTTGCTACAACTTCACTGAAAGGGGCTACCGTCAACGCTTCCGCGAATGCCAGCCATTGTCTGGAGAGACACCGAGCCAGTTTGTGGAGCGCCTGTCGTCATACCTGCAGAAGTGGGTGGAGTTATCAGGTGAAGAGCAGTCATACGAGAGTCTGCGGGACTTGATCGTGAAGGAGCAGTTCCTTAATGCCTGCCCGAAGGACCTGGCGACCCGCTTGGAAGAGCAAAAACTGCGGGGTTTGAAGGACATTACTGATGCTGCTGAGCGTTATCTCATTGCTCATGGAAGGACCCTGGGGACGTCAAAGTCATCGAAACCTTTCCAGAAGAGCGGAAACCAGGGAAACCAACCTGCCAAGGGACAAACTGAGTCCGCACCATCATCCAATGAAGGGCAGAACATAACGTGTTTCCATTGCAATGCCAAGGGTCACCGAGTCGCCAACTGTCCCCAAAAGAAAAATAACGGACATGTCAATGACAAAGCGCAAGAACATCGACGGAGATATTACGACAACAAGGGGCAAACGAGTGGCTCGAACCAACAAGTATGTGCGAGCAGCGTCATACTTCCAAGGGCTGCCGAGCAAGTGGCTACACCATCGGACGTGGAAGAATGTATTTCTGATGGCCAGCTTCTACTCGCCAATGGCAAGTCAATCTCTGTCGTCGCCAGCGCAGCTGTGTCAGTGTCGAACATGCCCGTGTCGAAGGGATTTGTTGAGAAGCAGGAAGTGACTGTTCTCAGAGATTCGGGCTGCAATGGGGTCATCGTCAAAGAGGATCTGGTGCCAACAGAGAAGTTCACTGGTGACTTCAAGTGGACGCTCATGGCTGACAGCAAATGCGTGAGGGCACCAGTGGCAAAGATCCAGATAGATACTCCATACTTCACCGGAGAAGTTGAGGCCGTCTGCCTGAAGAAGCCCTTGTACGATCTATTAATTGGGAACATTGGGGGTGCAAGACGTCCTGATGACCCTGATGTCGAATGGAGAATGGGCGCAGCTCAGCCTGCTGTTGAGGAGGAAGACCCACTGCCATTCGCGAATGAAGATATCAGCGAACTGTTACGAGATGACAGAGCAACTGTGCATCGCCGCGACCAGCCGCAGGTTGTAAGCGCTGTGACGACCAGAGCCCAGGCGAAGAAGGACAAAACAACTACGCCACTCAGGGTCACCAACAGCTCTGCAACTGCTGTCGTGGACAGGGATCAGCTGATTCAGCTACAGGAAGCTGATTCGACCTTAACAAAGTACAGGAGTCGTCCTGTCAAGGAGATGACTAAGGGCGAAGGCACTGTGCAATTTGAAGTGAAGGCCAAGATTCTGTACAGAGTGTTCCAGCACGCGAGAGTCAACGGTGGGAAGCCATTACGTCAAGTTCTGGTGCCTCAACCACTTAGGCGCCAGGTGATGGAGGTGGCCCACGACTCTATTATGGGAGGTCACCTGGGGGTCAAGAAGACATCGGACAGAATCCAGGCTGCGTTTTACTGGCCAGGACTGCATGCAGATGTGACTCGATTCTGCCGATCGTGCGATATTTGCCAGAAAACCATACCTCGAGGAAGGGTCCCGAAAGTGCCGTTGCAGAAGATGCCTTTGATCGACCGACCTTTCAAGAGGGTGGCCATTGACCTCATCGGCGAGATCAAACCGCCAAGTGAAGCGGGTCATCGTTGGGTACTGACCCTGGTAGACTATGCAACCAGGTACCCAGAAGCCGTGCCTCTGAAGAAAATTGACACCGAGACTGTTGCCGAGGCACTTGTGGACATTTTCAGCAGAATTGGGGTTCCTGAAGAGATCCTCACAGACCTGGGGACACAGTTTGTCTCTGAATGTATGGAAGAGGTCAACAGGCTGCTGAGCATTCGTCACTTGACTACGACACCATATCACCCGATGTGCAATGGGCTGGTCGAAAAATTCAATGCGACGTTGAAGTCCACGCTGAAGAAACTATGCAGTGAGCAGCCAAGGCAGTGGCATCGCTACATCAATGCCTTGCTGTTTGCATACAGGGAGGTGCCACAAGAGTCCACTGGATTCTCCCCGTTCGAGCTGATGTACGGGCGGACCGTGAGAGGCCCGATGCAGATACTAAAGGAATTGTGGACGAAAGATGTGGACACACCTGAAGTGAAGAACAGTTACCAGTACGTGTTTGAGTTGCGAGAGAAACTGGAGGAGACTCTCGAGATTGCTAGAGAAAACTTGAGAAAGTCTCAGAATAGTGGAAAGCACTACTACGACCGCAAAGCCGTAAACAGGAAGTTTACACCAGGTAACAAAGTGCTGATACTGCTTCCCACTGATCACAACAAACTACTGATGCAGTGGAAAGGCCCATACGAGGTTGAGGCCGTGGTAGGGATCAACGACTACAAGGTGAATGTCGGCAAGAAGTCCAAGATCTACCACGCTAACCTCCTGAAACTGTATGTGGAGAGACCTCCGGAAGCAGTACAGGTCGCAGCAAGTGTGGAAGAACCAGCCGAACTAGACGAGTTCGACGGCGAGGAACTACTGGAGTTGGGAGACCTCTACAAGAAAGAGGGAGTGGATGACGTCAAGTTAGGACCTGACCTGACGGAAGACCAGCAGAAGGGGCTTTTGTTGGAAAACGTCACCAAGATCCTCAATGCGCCACGTCCTGAAACCAAGAAGCAGGTGCGATCCTTCCTTGGATTGGCTGGGTACTACAGAGAGTTCATTCCAAACTTCGCCGCCATAACGGCGCCTTTGTCGGACATGACCCGAAAAGGATGCCCCAACCGAATACTCTGGGGACCAGCTCAGGAGAAGGCATACCAGACCGTGCGCGACCTGATGTCACGAGACCCGGTGCTACGCCTTCCTGATACTGCCAAAGAGTTCATCTTGCGTACAGACGCATCGGACGAAGGGATCGGCGCCATGCTGATGCAAGAGCATGGAGGTAAACCGTTTCCGGTCAGCTATGCCAGCAAGAAGCTGTCAGGAGCCGAGAAGAACTACTCGACCATGGAGAAAGAGTGTTTAGCCATCGTGTGGGGAATCAAGAAATTTGAACTCTACCTCCAAGGGGTGAAATTCGTGCTTCAGACTGATCACAAACCCCTCACCTACCTGAACTCTGCGAAGTTTGTGAATAATCGTATCATGAGGTGGGTGATGTACTTGCAGAACTTTGATATGCGAGTGGAATCGATCAAGGGTTCAGACAATGTTGGAGCAGATTTTCTCAGCCGAGTATGTGATTAAAACTGTGTTCATTCTCCAACAGACTAATGTACATACCTGGATTTCAATCTGTTATGTATACATAATATGTGTACAGGTAGTGTTTCAATGATTGAAAGAAATTAGGTAAATTTCTTCTGGTGTTGGGGGTAATGTTAGGAAACGCTACCGTTGCTGAGCTTTGGTTCAGTTTTGTGTGTTGCATGTAGTTGACTTATTTGTACTTTGTGGGAAAGTACCGATATTATATTTTGTAAACACAATATTTATGCTTGGACGAGAATGCAGGTGAACTTTCTAGTCCTGTCAAAACAAGTTGTTTACCATGCTGTTTTAGTCGTGAGTTCGTGGCGTTCGTTCGGATTAAGTGCGTCGGCGCTTTTTGATGTACGTCATAGAGAATGTCGCTAGTTTAGTCCATGCACGGCTCGTATAATGTAGTTGTATCATGTTCGGTCTGGAATATTCTCGAGATTGAGTATTTACTATATATGCCAGCGCGATTTGAATGTTAAAAAAGCTTCTATTTGAGTTCTGCTACGATGTGCAGTTGTATGTATGGAATGCTAAATAAATCCTCGAACTCAATTTGACGAGTTGTTTTCTGCTGCTGCGAAGACGGGCGACGTAGAATAAAAGAACACAACTATACGACGTTTGAGAACTTGTGGCAATCTCAAGTGTCGTGTAACACACACACACACACACACACGCATACACAAACACACACACACACACACACAATTCAGCTTGCTACGACACGCTCCTATTTGCAGACCGTACATATCACCTTCAAGTTCCACGGAACTTCGGTGATTTGTCTTGGAGATAATGAATATAAAGAGTGGATTCCCAAGTGAATTGTTTGGCACACAGGCCTAAATCTCTGTTACCTTCGTCTGTGAAGTCTAATTCGGCGTTTTCAAGATCGTGTGACAGTAACCTACTAACTCCTCTACAGTGTACTTTGTAAAAGATAGCGGGACTTCACTTGGTGCTAACATGAGATACTTGTCCGTGGTGGCTTTACTACCGGCAAGCTATTGTTTGGAACCGTGTAATAAACACGGCATGCAGTATCAGCTAATTGCCGTTGCCGTAACGCCTGATCTTCCCGTTTGTTATGTTCTTGGAGCTATTAAAGTTCGCACCAGTCATAGCTTGAATCACAGGTATATCATCTACCTGTGCTTGAAGATATTGCAGTTAGTGTTAGGTCTGTGGACAGAAAGAGTGTCTTCACTTCCTAACCCTTACTGTAAACCTGGCTGTGGTGTATCTAACTTGCCTTCTGTCTCATACCCCCCCCCCTCTCTCTCTCTCTCTCTCTCTCTCTCTCTTCTCTCTCTCTCTCTCTCTCTCTCTCTCTCTCTCTCTCTCTCTCTCTCTCTCTCTCTCTCTCTCTCTCTCTCTCTCTCTCTCTCTCTCTCTCTCTCTCAGATAGAGAACACAACGTCTTTTTCTGTTACTTTTGTTGTTGTTGATATTTCAGCTGTGTAGTATAATCCATAAGCACACACACGACACATTCACTTCAGCAATGCTACAGGAATGTCTCAATGGAAAGTGCACGCGACCGTCCAATCGGCTGGCCTCGCGTGTAACTGAACATGTAAATGTATACAGCTACAAACAAGTCGCGTAAGGCGACAATACAACATTTAGTCAAGCTGTCGAACTCACAGAATGAAACTGAACGCAATGAAATTTTTCAGCAAGACCGTATACTCGTAGCATCGTCAGTCCACCGCTCGTGGCAAAGGCAGTGAAATTGACAAGAAGAGCGGGGTAGTAGTTGCGCTGAGAAGGATAGCACGCTTTTCTGTACCTCTCTTCGTTTTAACTTTCTGAGCGTGTTTTTAATCCAAACATATCATATCTATATGTTTTTGGAATTAGGAACCGACAAGGAATAAGATGAAAGTGTTTTTAAATTGATTTCGAAAATTTAATTTTGATCATAATTTTTATATTTTTAATTGTCAGAGCTTGTTTTTAATCCAAATATAAAATATTTATATGTTTTTCGAATCAGAAAACGATGAAGAATAAGATGAACGTAAATTTGGATCGTTTTATAAAAAATTTTTTTTTACAATTTTCAGATTTTTAATGACCAATGTCATTAATTAATGTTTAAGCCACCAAGCTGAAATGCAATACCGAAGTCCGGCCTTCGTCGAAGATTGCTTGGCCAAAACACACACACACACACACACACACACACACACACACACACACACACACACACACACACACACACACACACACACATACACCACGACCCTCGTCTCGATTCCCCCTCTATGTTTAAACATTTAGTCAAAACTTGACTAAATGTAAAAAGGAACTCTGATATTCCATAGTATGTCAAAGACGAAAAAAGCCTTCCTCCCACAAAGGTTACTTACCCCTACCTGTCCCACGATCCCACGATAGGTCCATTGGTCGTAAGAGGACGAACAACTCTACTATAGTCAGTCAGTCCAACCCTCTGCATGTTCGTGAAATATAAGTTGTCGTATGATTGTATCTGATTGAAGTTAACACTACCTCCTAAGTAATTGTATGTAGCCATTAAGTATAAGCGTACTAAATTTGTTATATATATTTTTTTTTTATCAAGACAGACGGTTTGCGAGGATCCATTGAGACGCAGACGAGTGTTCTCAAAAACAATCGTCATACGTATGTACAAGCTATCACACATAGCACAAGTAACGATGTTATCAGCCACATAACAAAGTATGAAATCAAGAAAATGCCAGGTAAAACCTTTTAAATGTATACGTAGTTACATGTATTCAAGTTAAAGGTTTGAACATATCCTTTGCATCTTAACTAAGTTCGTTTACTTGTACATTTTTATTGGCAACACATCTCAATATATATTTGATAACGTCAAAGTGTTAGCAGGGGTCGACACTAACTTATTTGGCCTGGGGCAACACTGGCCCCAGAGATGGAAATTGCTGGGGCGGAAAAAAAAAATCTGGGGCCCACTCTCAGTATTCACGTGCGGCAATGCATTGTCTGTTTTTCTTCATCGTACTGAAGCCAGGGAAATTCTTTCAACCATTTGACATTGAAATTACGACAGCGCTTCGCGCTTTTGGCTGCATCGGTCTCCTTTTTTCGTTTCTCTCCACCCTGTTCTTCATCTTCATTTCCATGTCTTTTTACACCAGGGATGTGTCGCCACATTTTGCGTTTGGCATTTGAAGGCGATACTTATCTCTCACGCTAAAGAGCGCAATCTGGGAGTTATTTCCCTTACGACATTGTCCTTCGACGATTTGAATGTGTTTTTTTCTTGACTGCGGCATTGATCGTAACGCAAATTTCAGTGACGACTTTGACTGGCGATTTTTAGTGATTGGCTCTGCTGGCATTAGAATTTTCGGTTTGTCATTGTTGGAATTTATCCTGGGGCGGAG
>NC_090246.1:64596407-64608907 GCF_037325665.1 Littorina saxatilis | reverse complement strand
TTCTTTTCTTAGTTTGCAGACGACTCTTGTTCATGTGTTCCGACGTTCCTCTCTCATTTTTTCGGAACAAAACAATATTAAGCTTAATCTCACCCTTGTCCACGATATGTTTTATTAAGACATTCAGTATTCTCTCGTCTCAACAGAATGACCATTTTCAAGCTAGGGGACAACACCCCCCCCCCCCCCCCCCCCCCCACCCCTCCCCTCAGCAAAATACAGTCATCAGACAAACATTTTATTCGCAAAGTGCCCCATACGATAACAGTATAACCCAACATCCCCACCCCCAGGACTAATGTCCTTTATACCCACCCCTCTGTTCCCAAACAACAAAAGTGTATCGATCTGATCTCAGCCACTCGCTCGTTCCCAAGGGCAGCGAAGGAAAACGAAAACACGGAGGAAAACTAAAGTGGGGGAGGAGGTAGGAGGCAAAATGTGATCGTCTAGAACAGGAGAAGGGAGAGGACAATGGGAAGGGGGGGGGGGTGGTTGAGAGGAGGAAAGGGTGAGGGAGGGCTTGTGGGAGGGGCTGTGAGAAAGTATTGGCCAGGTAGGTATATTGGTGAATGTCCAAGGTAAATTCAATCAGTTGATCTTCACTCACTGGTCGAGTCTTCACCATCGACAGCGAGAGGCTAGAACAGTTCTGATTTCTTCTTGTTTGAAAAGAACCCTCGATCGTCTCTAAGATATTTCCAAAATGGTAAGAGTTTGCTTTTGTGCATAGCTTTTATGTTTTTAAACCAAATTAGATAACAGCTATAATTATTAATATTCTCTGATAGTCTACGTGAAAACGCATTCTGCAAAATGTCTGTCGGTTTCGCTTTGAGAAATAACAATAAGAGTGAGTTACAAAGTAAATTAATTACATTACCAATCTACTTGAATGTCTGTAGTTTCATGTTGTGGTAGATTGAATGTACTTGTTTCATAGTATTACCGTCGTAAAGCAAAACAAAGCATACACAAACAAAAAACAAGACAAAACAAGACCTGAATTGAGGACAGCAAGAACATTGATCAGAGACAAATTGGAACGTTTTCCAAATAAAATCTGACCACGCCTGCTTGATCATTTTTTTTATTCAAAATCATTTTTATTTCCATGATGAAATTACTTCGCGGAAACAGTCAAATACGTTGTTCAAGAAAATGAGATGCAAGGGTTGTAACGTCGCAGTAATCGTTAAATTTTGAACATGTTGTTGATCAACGATCATTAAAACTGACCTATAAAGCTGTGCCCGGTTGAGAGACAAAGTTTAGTACAATCATGGTCGGTCTTCTTTGACATGTTCGTTGCTGTTCCTAAATAAGAGATTGCAGCATTGTACAAAACGCATGCCATCCGTATCTTCTTATTATCATCAATATTATGGTTTGTTTGTTTGTTTATTTGTTGCTTAACGTCCAGCCGACTACGCAGAGCCATATCAGGACGAGGAAGGGGGGGATGAAGGGGGCCACTTGTCAAGCGATTCCTGTTTACAAATGCACTAACCCATTACTTGTGTCCCAGCAGGCTTTAGTAAAACTAAATTAATACCTACTGGAAGATTACCAGTTTCCAGTATGTTAAAATAGGCTTAACCTATCTACTGCTGGACTTACATCAGAACACTAACAGATTAAACTATACATGAATCGCGAGACAAGCGGCAAGAGAAGAGATTTTTTGAAAAAATACAGGTGAATGAGCAAGAAGGCAGAAAAAAGAAAAGAGTTCATGAAGAAAAAGAGAGCATGACAGGAAAGAGGAACCAAAAATCTACCAAACAGCAAACTAGAAAGCTCCTGCGGTTCCAAAAACAGGAGGGGCCTTTAATTTCATAACCGCAGTGCCCCACTGGGGGACAATATTATGGGAAATCCCCCTTTTCACATTTTGTTTGCCCCGCACAGACGATCTTGTACATAACGCATTATTCTACAATTAAGTGGTCAACTACATAATAATATATTAACTTTCTGGGACGTGAGTTATCACAGTACACCTTAACCATATATTTTTGTCAGAGTAAGAATGTTTCATTTTTGTCTTACAAAACTAGCTGGCATTCAAAGTCTGTATACACTTCTTAAAGCAATTTATGTTAATTCTGTGTATCTATTTGCAGCGTGAGAGTATCTCTGTTCACTTGGGCCAGGCTGGCTACCAGATCGGCAATGCATGTTGGGAGCAGTTCTTCCTAGAATCTTACAAAACCAAATATCGTTTCACATCTGTTAACATCTAAAAACGTTGTATTGTTCGTCCTGTGCATCTGCTTGAGTGTATCTCAGTTCACGTGGACAAAGCTGGCTGCCAGATCGGAAATGCGTGTTGGGAACTCTATTGCCTCGAACCTTACAAAACCACATGACATTCAACATCCGTTAACATCTTAAAAGGGTTTATTTTACGTCCTTTGTATCTGCTTGCAGCGTGAGTGCATTTCAGTCCACGTGGGCCAAGCCGGTGTCCAGATCGGCAATGCGTGTTGGGAGCTGTACTGCCTGGAGCACGGCATCCAGCCCGACGGTCAGATGCCCTCAGACAAGACCATCGGAGGTGGAGATGACTCCTTCAACACCTTCTTCAGCGAGACCGGCGCGGGCAAGCACGTGCCCAGGGCGGTCTTCGTTGATCTTGAACCTACAGTGGTCGGTGAGTAAAGTGTGGATCTACTTGTAATGAATGTGGCCTTGAACCTGTAGTTGTTTTTGAGTAAAGTGTAGATCTATTTGTAATTACATTGGCCTTTAACCTACAATGGTTTGTAAGTACAGTGTGGATCTACTTGTAATGAGCGTGAACTTGAATCTACAGTGGTTGGTGAAAATGCGTTGATTTACTGCTGAAAAGTGTGTACTTTGTCATGTGTCAGATAAACAAAAGGTTTCAAGGGAACAACAACATAACTAGGAGTATACTATTTCGCTTTTGAGTTCATATAAAACGGTAACTCCAAATTTAGTGAAGCAGTGCTATTTGACACGCCGAAAAAATTGCTTAAATATTTTGTTCTTACGTCTGTCGCTTTTTAATTTACTCAATCAACACTCATTCTTCTCTACGCTTGTGACCACACCAGACGAGGTGAGGACGGGTACCTACCGTCAGCTCTTCCACCCGGAACAGCTCATCAGCGGCAAGGAGGACGCGGCCAACAACTACGCCAGGGGTCACTACACCATTGGCAAAGAGCTGGTGGACCTCGTGCTGGACAGGCTTAGGAAACTGGCCGACGGCTGTACTGGGTTGCAGGTAACTCTTTGTTTTCACTTTGTTGTAAGAAAAGTCGAATTGATGCAAAGGGTTGCATAATTATCGAGTACTTCCAGTGAACGATTTCCCAGAAGTGCACATTGTATTTTTAGTAACATCGGCTTCTTGGAAAAGCCCAATGGCCGATTTTATCTCCGCGCGTCGACTGCATGAAATGGTCGTAGAATAATTCTAACTATGATGCACTTCTGTTTGCGTGTATATCTCTTGGGTGAAAACAAGGGATTGACAGGCTCAGAAAACGGGTGAATGCACTGGGCTGTAAACAACACCTTGCCGCCACCCTTCCCCCATCCCCAAATCCCTCCTCTCCCCCGTCGCGATGCACGCATGGCCTTGGTGTCCTTGAAGTTGAAAAGGAAAATGGCCGCCAAGGTTTATTCTGCTTTAATAATGTCACGCGAGAAAGCGACGCGTAAAGCGTGTAGGGCTTGAAGGGGAAACATTGGATTCTGTTGTTTTTACCAATGTGATGCATGCTTAGCATTTCACAGCTCACACCTCAGCAAAGTCATATTGTGGGAAGCAAAATGGCCGGTACGGTTAATTACAGTCACGTGAAAACACCAGATTCAGGCACTGGCTTGACCCACAAATATTGAATGTATGTGTCTGCCTGTTTTAGTATTTTCTAGTATTTGCTTTTGTTGGTGTTGTGGGGTGTTTTGTTTTTATATTTAGTCAAGTTTTGACTAAATATTTTAACATCGAGGGGGAATCGAAACGAGGGTCGTGGTGTATGTGCGTCTGTCTGTCTGTCTGTCTGTCTGTGTGTGTGTGTGTGTGTGTAGAGCGATTCAGACTAAACTACTGGACCGATCTTTATGAAATTTGACATGAGAGTTCCTGGGTATGAAATCCCCGAACGTTTTTTTTCATTTTTTGGATAAATGTCTCTGATGACGTCATATCCGGCTTTTCGTGAAAGTTGAGGCGGCACTGTCACGCCCTCATTTTTCAACCAAATTGGTTGAAATTTTGGTCAAGTAATCTTCGACGAAGCCCGGACTTCGGTATTGCATTTCAGCTTGGTGGCTTAAAAATTAATTAATGACTTTGGTCATTAAAAATCTGAAAATTGTAAAAAAAAATAAAAATTTTCAAAACGATCCAAATTTACGTTGATCTTATTCTCCATCATTTGCTGATTCCAAAAACATATAAATATGTTATATTTGGATTAAAAACAAGCTCTGAAAATTAAATATATAAAAAATATTATCAAAATTAAATTGTCCAAATCAATGTAAAAACACTTTCATCTTATTCCTTGTCGGTTCCTGATTCCAAAAACATATAGATATGATATGTTTGGATTAAAAACACGCTCAGAAAGTTAAAACAAAGAGAGGTACAGAAAAGCGTGCTATCCTTCTTAGCGCAACTACTACCCCGCTCTTCTTGTCAATTTCACTGCCTTTGCCATGAGCGGTGGACTGACGATGCTACGAGTATACGGTCTTGCTGAAAAATGGCAGCTACTTGACTAAATATTGTATTTTCGCCTTACGCGACTTGTTGTTTTTGTTGTTGTTCTCTAGGTTGTTTTTGTCTTGTTGTTTTTGTGCGTAAAACATATGGCAACATGAAACAACTCGGACATTTTGCTTTCAGTAATTTTATTTTAAGGAAATAGAATACTTTTGTTTCGAGCAAGTAGAACATTAATAAACTGTATTATTTATTACAGGGTTTCTTAGTATTTCACTCCTTCGGTGGCGGCACAGGATCCGGTTTTACATCACTGCTGATGGAACGTCTGTCAGTGGACTACGGCAAGAAATCCAAGCTAGAATTCTCCGTCTATCCCGCCCCACAGGTTAGTGAATGCGTGTCTATCTCTTCTTCTTGTTCTTGTTCTTGTTCTTCTTCGTTCATGGGCTGAAACTACCACGTTCACTCATGTTTTTGCAAGAGTGGATTTTTACGTGTATGACTGTTTTTACCCCGCCATTCGGGCAGCATACATCGATTTCGGGGGAAGCATGCTGGGTATTTTCGTGTTTCTGTAACCCACCGAACTCTGAAATGGATTACAGAAACTTGTCCGTGCGCATTTGGTCTTGTGCTTGCGTGTACACACGAAGGGGGATAAGGCACTAGCAGGTCTGCACATAAGTTAACCTGGGAAATCGGAAAAAAATCTCCACCAGGCGGCCGCGGCCGGGATTTAAACTCACGACTTTCCGATTAGGAGGCCGATGTCTTATCCACTACGTTTGTGAATGAATGCAAATGCGCTAGTACGCTATCATACAGGAACAAACACAACTCCAAATGTAGGTTCCCTCCACTGTATTATTCAGCTATGACAACATACACACAAATACACACAATCATGAACATAAATGTTAGGTATTCAAAAATCCGGTACTCACAGGTTTGGATGCAAAAACAAAGCGAGATTACAATCCCGTGAACAATTTCACTAACAAAACCCTCTACCCTTCACTTATGTAGAGAAATACACACACAGTCAGTGAACTCACAGGCACACGATATCTACTTTACTGGTATCGAATCACGGCTCGTGTGTAGTCAGAAAAACAGTTACAGTTCATATTCCGGCAGACTCAAATCACCGTCTGCTCTGCCTACTAAACACTCATTATATCTTATGTACTTAAGATCTTATAGACATATTTTAACTCTGTTCATACACAGAACTACACAGCGTCTATGGCCGTTCACTAGGCGTGAAAGGCAGTAAGTAAGTAAGTATGGCCGTTCACTAGGAAATGTATCTGAATACTAATTCCTTCCACTGGCGACCTCGGTCTACTCAATTCCTTTCGTCCTGTGACCTCTATCCCAGCCAGCAAGACATTAGCGGCCGATAATCGGCCGAACACCCTTCAAAAAGTCGGGCCGGTGACGTCAAAACATACGACGCGGGTATTGGCCCGACTAACTTTTGCAAAGAGGCAACGAGGCGGTCGACAGGCGGCCGAACACCTGCACTATGGCGGCACGCATCCGGTCCGATGTTAATCGGCCCGATGACTTATTGGACCTGCGGCCCGACACCTTATGCCGACATCGGAAAGATATCGATTTCAGCGGGAAGATATCGGCGCGAAAACGGACGACGACACACGACATTTGACATATGACGACGTCACCCGACTGAAATCGTCAGTCGGCCGACGAAAGCTTGCTAGCTGGGATGGTCCAACTATACGGACAACCATAACCTTGCAATAACTTCGCGAAATCCCGTCGAATTTCAGCTATGCTGGTCTAGAGTTACGATACTTTGGCGGCTTCTCAGATCCGTCACCCTTGTCATCTGGCCACTATCTCCCTCTCAGGCCGGTTATACGACGCACTGCACAACATAAATAGCGGACATCTTGTCTTAGATATCGGTCTGCTATGTTTACAGTTTACAGTGTTAGTCGATTCAGCTTATGCGATAAACACTCTAGCGATATTCGAATGCTTATTCCATTTACCTGTTAAGTGCTTTCTTGTCGCATCTATCCGGGCTTCCTCCCTCCCGGCCGATTACTTGGACAACCCCTCAATGTCCAAGGACAGTGGTAAAGTGTAACAATACCCTAGTTGCGATTTACAACCTCAACTATCCCCGGTCAGTGAGCTGAACTCACAGTGCGTGCCACACACTTTGCTATGTCACGCTATATCTCTGGTTAGCGCTCTATAAACGTGGAGGATATCACTGAGGGCCCCAAAGGGGGGGTATCATCACGATCACGGGAAGGGAAATTTTAGCTTTCACGATCACAGTTACCTTGATTTTTGTTTTCACGATCACGAACACCAGTGGCAAATCACGGTCACGGTAAAAGTTGCATGTACAGAAAGCACGTGTCAAAGCAAACACAACCACACAGTAATTCGCTCCTCTGGATCTATTGTTTATTCAACACAAAGTGAGAACTGTTGCACTTTATTATTATTATTTTTTGAATTCTCTTTCATACACACATAGAAATACATATCATGATTTGTAATCAGAACAAGAATGTTGTTTTCATTGTTGTTTTTTTCTCTCTCTCTCTCTCTCTCTCTCTCTCTCTCTCTCTCTCTCTCTCTCTCTCTCTCTCTCTCTCTCTCTCTCTCTCTCTCTCTCTCTCTCTCTCTCTCTCTCTCTCTCTCTCTCTCTCTCTCTCTCTCTCTCTCTCTCTCCACTCATACACATTCAACTCCCACACCCTTACTCACAAAGATGAATATACATATACTTGCACAATTTCCAGAGCTAAATCTTGTAAACCCATTTTCTCAAAAACTATTGCGTGGATTGAAATCAAAGTACATGTATGTGTGATGGGTTCTTTATTTTCAACTTTGCGATTCAATCTGAGGTACACCATCGCTTGGTTTCATGGCCTTGAAAAGGAATGCTACAGGCCAAAAATGGTTTTACCTGAAAGAAGCGCGCAGTGCCAGTGGCGAATCCACAAGCCTGAGCCTACAAAGCAGGCGAGCCAACTATATAGGGGGGTCCGGGGGCATGCCCCCCCGGAATTTTTTTCAAAAAACGGTTAAAATCTGTGCAATCTAGTGCATTCTGGGCATCATTTTCAGGGCTGTAATAGTGTTGTGATCTTGTTAAAAATCCCATTTTAGCCTCCCCCCACCACCATTCAACACACCTCTAAACTGGTGAAAACAACACTACTGTGCGCTGGCTTCATTGAGACCGGCGCCCGGTCGCGTTGCGCGATATTCACATGGATCGTTTTTGCGGAAATTTTTCAACTTCACCGGAATAAATTTGACTTTACCGGATTTTGAAAACGGCGGCTTTATCGGATTTCCGGCAATTACCGGAAAAGTAGCATGCCTGACAAAATCCCCAACGAACATGACTTTGATCGTCTTTGAGTTTGACATGACTCATGAGGATCAAGTAACCCAAACTGGCACGTCTCCCCGCCATTGTTTCTGAATTTAACCCATTGTTGATATTAAAGTTTACAGGCGCTAAAATAAATCCAAGCTTAATGCAAAGAAGCGACAATTACTAGAATTAGAATATATGCCAAGCGTGTCCACGTTGCTGGGATGAAAAACACATTTCTAGTTTCGGTTTTGGCTACACGCAGACTCTCGATATCGAGCCAGTCGAGGTCACACTGAGCGAGTGACAGCCGGACGTGGCAATGTCGACAATGTCAATGATCTCACTCAAACTCAAAGATCTTGAACAAATTTCAAGATCTTTGCCTACATTCAAAACAGTCATAGAGCAACATAGATCAACATACCTTGATATTTCGTCTTCGGAAAGACCGACCCGTAGCCTGACCTTTCCACCAAGGAAGGCATTCTCGCCGCCTGCTTTGGTCTGGCTTGAATCCACAAAATGTAACAGAAGTTCGATGACAGTACCGCTGCACGCCATTTTTGATCTTCGAATTCGAATTTGACTGAATACACTCAAAACTTTTGCACGAAGCCCTTCCATTGGATGAAGTTTGACAGACTTTTGCAATTTGCCTTCTGATTGGATCTCTTTTTTTGTGAATGTGTTGTTGCTTCCCTTCAGTCGGGATTGGCTCCTTGACGAATAGAGGATCATAGAGTGATACAGCTGTGAAAAATGTACGTTGAAAATAAAATGCTTTGCAATAATGCCCATCACGATCACGAAAACAAATGACGATCACGTTCACGAGACTTGATTTTTTTGTCATCACGGATCACGGGCAAAGTCCCATCACGATCACAGAAATGGAAATTTCGGCAATCACGGTCACAGAAAGGTCAAAAAACGCCAATCACGATCACGATTTTAAACCCTTTGGGGCCCTCATCACTGTCAAACTTTGCCTGTTAGTGTTATTCGTGATTTCCTTCACAACGTTACTGCGTCTGTCTATTGATATGTTAGTTTCTTTTTGTTATTTTTCGATCCTAAACACTTGTACAGTCAACATTATATTTAGTTGTCTTACTCATGGAAATGTAAAGTTACTTTCCGTTTATTTTATTAATTGTTGTTATGACTGGCGTGTGGCTTAAATCTGTGTATGAAGTCGCATTTTCTTTGTCTGCGTTCGTGGGCTGCATCTCCAACTTACACTGGTGTGCTGCATCTCCAACTTACACTGGTGTGCTGCATCTCCAACTTACACTTGTGGGCTGCATCTCCAACTTACACTTGTGTTTTGCTGACGAGGGCTTTTACGTGCACGTGGTTTCTATTTCGGCAGTCATGTTTTGTTTGCTGGGGATGCATGCTGGATATCAGCAGGGTTTTGTAACCCACCAAACTCTGACATGAATGACAGGATCTTTGCAACGCGTACTTGATCGAGTGCTTTCATGTACACACGAAAGGGGATACGGCACCAGTACCCAGGTCTCCACTGAATGTGACCTGGGAGAAAAAGTCATCACCCGTATCGATCCCACCAGGCGCAGCATCGATTCGAACCAAGAACCTTTTAGATGGAAGGCCGACGTCTGAGCCACTAGGCTACTGCGCCCGTCTCTAGATATTCACATTCACTATCACATTGTCCCTACAGGTGTCCACAGCCGTGGTGGAGCCCTACAACTCTATCCTGACTACACACACCACCCTGGAGCACTCGGACTGCGCCTTCATGGTGGACAACGAGGCCATCTACGACATCTGCCGCCGTAACCTGGACATCGAGCGCCCCACCTACACCAACCTCAACCGTTTGATCGGTCAGATCGTCTCCTCCATCACCGCTTCTCTGAGATTCGACGGCGCCCTCAACGTGGATCTGACGGAGTTCCAAACCAACCTGGTGCCTTATCCGAGGATCCATTTTCCTCTGGCCACCTACGCTCCCGTCATTTCGGCAGAGAAGGCCTACCACGAGCAACTGACTGTGTCTCAGATTACTAACGCCGTCTTTGAACCGGCCAACCAGGTAGGTATGATAAACTTTCAAAAGGGGATGTATTGGGCTACACGTTTTCACTAATCAATCAAGCGAGTGTACAGTTGTCTAAGTAAGCCATTCATGTAATTTCTGAAATTTTTGAAAGGGAAAGCAAAATAAATGCGCATTTGAACCAACCACTGAGACAAATAACTCCTTTTCTTCAGTTCATTTTTATTTCATTTTCATTTTTCATAATGTTCAATGCCCCGGGGCCGTGTATTAATATACCTCGCGCGTCAGGCATCCTTTCTCTCTCTCTCTCTCTCTCTCTCTCTCTCTCTCTCTCTCTCTCTCTCTCTCTCTCTCTCTTTCTCTCTCTGTCTCTCTCTCTCTCTCTCTCTCTCTCTCTCTCTCTCTCTCTTCAGTTCATGTTTGCTTGTGACAAATAACTCATTTTCTTCATCAGCTTGCCAGCAAAGCAACATTAAGATTTAGTACGGCGAAAATCTAAACATCTAACGATTGTTTTGCTTTTCTACCGACAGATGGTGAAGTGTGACCCTCGTCACGGCAAGTACATGGCCTGCTGCATGCTGTACCGCGGTGACGTCGTTCCCAAAGACGTCAACGCAGCCATCGCCACCATCAAGACCAAGCGTACCATTCAGTTCGTCGACTGGTGTCCCACTGGCTTCAAGGTTGGTGGAAAAAATACCGGGATTAAGAGCAGAAGGAAGTTGGTATTTATGTCTAAGACTAAGACTAATATAGTTTATACCATAGTAGAAATCCCCGAACAAACTACGGTACTATTTTGAGTGCACGATGATGATGATGATGATGATGTTGATGGTAATGATGATGACTGTGAAGAGAACTAAGACCAGTTCCATGAGGATGGTACTTATGTTAGAAGTTCTTGGTCGTGTTTTTGTGGTCTCTATGTGTATGGGCACATGTTTTACAAACAAGATAACAGTTTAAAAAAAAAAGAGAGCAGTTTTCGAAAAATACCCTCAAGTATATTTTACCTTCCTACGTTACTTCAGGAACTGTTTAAGGCCCCGTGTATGAATATACCTCGCGCGACAGGCATTAATTTCTCTCTCTCTCTTTCTTCAACTCATTTGTTTGCTTGTGAACTTATTTCGCCAGACATACAGTATTTGTTTCCCGTTTCCTCGTCTCTGTAATGACGATTTTTCCTTCCTGTGAACACATTTTCTCGGTCATATTTTATGTTCTCTTCATTTTGTGTACTTCGATGAACCTGTTTTGTCCAGGGGGCAGTTGTCGGGGGCCAATTGTCTGGGGGGCAATTGCCCAGAGGGCAATTAGCCTGCTACAATTTCCCCACCTTGCTTCATTATTCTCGATACGCCTCCTCGTAAGAACAAATCGCCAGATGCACGGCGTATTTACAACTCTTCCCCTTGCGCTGTTCCTTGTACTTCTAACGACTGACAGGTTGTTGGAGTGCAAAACCTTCTTGTGTTGTTGACCCGCCGATTTGTTGTTGACAAATATTACAAAAAGATTGAACTATACTTTGAGTCAGATGTTTTAAAAACGACGCATTGTGTTGCAACGGATCATTAACGCTGTGTCGATATCCCTCAACTCGACCTCCAAACCCGGGTGAAAGAGGCTGTTTTGCCCAAAAGCCGTGTCAGTATCATTGTCTGTCTTTCTTCTTCTTGTTTTTCTTGTTTTGATCTTGCTCTTCTTGTTTTCTTGTTCCTGCTCTTATTGTTCTTCTTGTTCTTGTTCTTTTTGTTCTTCGTCTTGTTCTTGTTCTTCTTGTTCTTGTTCTTGTTCTTCTTGTTCTTCTTGTTCTCCTTGTTGTTGTTGTTGTTGTTGTTGTTGTTGTTGTTGTTGTTCTTCTTCTTCTTCTTCTTCTTCTTCTTCTTCTTCTTCTTCTTCTTCTTCTTCTTCTTCTTCTTCTTCTTCTTCTTCTTCTTCTTCTCCTCCTCCTCCTCCTCCTCCTCCTTTTTGCTTAACCGGGCGGACACAGATTTATACACTTCCTTCCTCTAGGTGGGCATCAACTACCAGCCTCCCACCGTAGTCCCGGGAGGTGATCTGGCCAAGGTGCAGCGAGCTCTCTGCATGCTCAGTAACACCACCGCCGTCGCCGAGGCCTGGGCCCGTCTGGACCACAAGTTCGACCTCATGTACGCCAAGCGGGCCTTCGTGCACTGGTACGTCGGCGAGGGCATGGAGGAGGGCGAGTTCTCCGAGGCCCGTGAGGATCTGGCTGCCCTGGAGAAGGACTACGAGGAGGTGGGCGTGGACTCCGTGGAGGGCGAAGGAGAAGAAGGCGAAGAGGAGTATTAGTATAAACTTGGAATGAGGCTTGAGATGAACGTTCCCCTTTGCTTGTTTCATTG
>NC_090246.1:64571407-64581407 GCF_037325665.1 Littorina saxatilis | reverse complement strand
TTTAATAAGGTAGGGGAATGAATGGCCTTTTGAGTCATATAATTGTTTTTTCAATCAACAGCCTCATAAGAAAGATCTGCCCTCGAACGCATCTGCTGAGTTTTTTTTATGACGGGTAGTGTAGAGCACCAACATGCTGCTTTACAACTATAAAAGGTAAGATGTCCCTCAAAATGTTGTCCATGCTGTTACGATCCTTTCGAATTAAAAGAGGTCGGTTGAAATCCTGAAAATCACACAGTTGGTAGAAATGTTGATCCAGATCAAGAATCATACAAGTTTATTTTAAAGCGAGGACGCTGTCAAGGGAACATTTGCATGATTTGGTGGTATAGTTTTCTGATCACGGTACCCGTGAGCGATCGCGGAATAAGAATTATTTCCGAGCAGTCTCTAAAACCCTATTGAAATTGTCTGGCAGAATACCCGACTCGCCTAATTTGAATAGGTAAAATCAGTGTTTTGTTTTAGCGAGGGACGGTTGTGCTGTGCGATGCGTCGTAAGCTGTGACCCCTCTGTGTAAATGCGGTGGTCGAGAGGTTGACCGTGCAAGCGTGATACGTCAGAATGCGATGGGATGACTGATGCGAGCGGATGTGTTTGTTGTGGTGTGGGATGAAAGTGTTTTTATTAATTCGAGTAATTAGGTTTTATTTTAGTGCCTGCGGCAAGAGAAACATGGAAGCGAACATTATCTTGTGCATGTCGGAGGACAGTAAAGCAGTGTGCTTCGCCGGTTCGGACAGTGTGTAACTTCAAGGATTTTCGGCAGTGATGTGATTCCTGACTGTGTTGTAGACATTCGAAGGATTCAGAAGGAAATGTGTACAGTGCCGAACGGTGTGTTCTGTGTGACGAGAGATATTTTGTTATAACCTAGGTCTGATGATTATGTTTTTATTTGAGTTAATAGCGAAATGTTTGAAATGTTCATCCGTTGTGTGCCGTGTGTGTTGTTCGAGTGCGTGTTGTCACCATCCCGTATGCACGAGTATGTCTGTGTATGACTGTGTGTGTACAAATGTATGATTGAGTGAGCGATTGTAGAAACCCCGTACACGGAAAAGCAAACACCGGACCAATAAGTCAGCAGCACATCTAAATTCCTTGACAGACGCTTTGGAAATTGCGAAACCAAAACCACCCAAAATATCCGTACAGTTACGGTCCGTGCTGTTACGCTTCTTGGGTCACTGTGCAAACTGAACACATACTAGTGTCATTCATAATGTATTAAACTGCATATTTCAGTGACATATGTTTGGAAGTTACTTTTTGAAAACGGTTAGACTGTTTTTTGGGGGGTTAATCTAATTGGTTTGAGATCTAGATATCGTCTGTGCGACGGTGAAACATAAGCTTACCTTTTATAGAGAAAAAAAAACCCATTGGCTCTGTCGTAAGTGCTCGTTTTCGTCCATGATTTGTAAAGGTAAGCATCTTACAATGCTGCGAAACCATCAAATGCAAATTGCAGCTTTTTATTTTGTTTCCTTCTAACTTAAATCCATTAATTTTTAAAACTGAAGAAAACGAGTCCATTTGTAGAATATTCGAAGTATGTTCGCCTCCGTGTCTTGTTGTAGAGTAGGCACAGACATAGACAGAAAGACAGACACACACGCAGACACACACACACACACACACACACACACACACACACACGCTCACACACACACACACACACACACACACACACATACACACGCGCGCGCGCGCGCGCAAAAGCAAACACATGCAACTTTAAGTGTTACTGGCCTAAAAAAAAAAAAAAAAACCATCACGCATCCACCCTCCCATCCACACACACAAACGACGCAAGAAAGATATGGAGAAGGCAAAAGCATTTCTAAACAAACAGAGAGAGGGAACTCGAACTCGGGCTCAAAAACGGTATCACAGAAGAATAAAAAAACCAAGAAATTCCTTCGAGGTAGGAAAAACACCCCCGTTGGTCAAAGGGAAATAACCATTCTCACTGCACCCATTCTCACTGCCACCAACTGAGAAGGTTATTTTCCTTTGACCACGAATAATGTTTCTCTATAAGTCCTTGTAGAATCTTAATCCACCAATAACTCCCTCACCGTGTGTTTGACTGGTCCCAATTTTTGTAAGGACCGTCTCAGGAATGTATAGAACCTGTTCACCAAGTTTGGTGACGATCGGTCCGTTCATTCTTGAGATCTATATGCGAACACAAACACACAAATACACAAACACACAAACACATCGACCGAAACCTATACACACCCCTATACCGGGGGTGTAACAACAAGAAAGGTAGGTTGTTGAAACGTTTGTTATTGACAAAACAAGCCGCACTCGCCTAAACGAAACACGCTTAAGCAAAAAACTCAATATCTGAAACCAAAACCAATTCTCCGCCAGACCCCCCTCTTTGTAAGACTATTTCCTGGGACAGGCTGATCTTCCTTAACCCAGTGTGGGATTTTCAGTGGGGCGACCACCCCCAACCCAGCGCGTCCCCGGGTGGCGGATAGGGGAACGGTCTTCAGATATGGAGATCAGCCGCTTGCGGCCGCGGACCAAACTGGCGGTGTTTCCTACCAGGGCGGAGTGGGGTAGCAGGCGGCACTGCTACCCCCTTTGAAATACTCCATCGTCCATTGACGGGACTCATCTAATGCGATTAAGGGCGCATTAAAACCCTAGCTCCGGGTGGGATCCCAGCAAATCCTCCCCCTGTGCTCTCAGGGTAGGACGTACGGGCCATGAGCTAAGGGTGAGGTAACCCCGACAGAAAAACCCGAATGCTGAAGACGGGGGACCCGGTCCGCACGGCGCATTTTAACAAACCACGGGTACACGCGCTTACGCAAATGATGACACAATCAACCAGCACAGATGGAAATGGCGCTCGCCCACTGAGGACCCCCCAGGGTTGAGCAGCGTCGGGTCCCATGCCTCAAAGGGACCCAGCCCCAACTACTGGAGGTCCCTCCCGTCCGTCTTGTCACGCCAGGGGATGCGGGAGGAGAGTGACTGGCACCACCACAACCAGGAAGAAACCCAGTCAGCAGCGACCTTTTCAGGTCATGCACTGGAACGCAGAAAGTATCCTGAACAAGAAGACAGAGTTGGAGCATATCCTGCATGAGAAGAACATCAACATCTGCTGTATTCAGGAGACGCACCTGACACCCCAAAAGTCCTTCAAAGTGAGACGCTACCAGTGCCTTAGGTCCGACAGAACAGACAGAAGCAAAGGAGGAATCCTGACCCTCATCAGGAACAACACCAATGCCTGTTTGATAGAAACGCACATGGAGGACTCCGAATATCAGATGATTCGAATCCAGACGAAGACAGCAGAATTCCATCTTGTCAACTTCTACTGCCCCAACGATAGACACCTCGCCCTTGACACGATCCCCGCAAAGGCATCCAACTTCATCGTGGTGGGTGACTTCAACAGTCACTCACAGAGTTGGGGATATGACCACTTGGATCGGAGAGGAGAAGAGGTGGAGAACTGGCATGACGACAAAGGTCTCATCCTTTTGAACAGTCCCTTTGACTGCCCTACATTCTACTCCAGAAGATGGCACACTACATCAACTCCTGACCTAGCCTTCTGCACGGAAGACATGCACCAGCTAACCAGCAGAGAGGTCGGAGAACAGCTAGGTGGAAGTGACCATCGGCCAGTCTTTTTGACCCTGGGCATGGAGTCCTGCACTGAAGCTTCCTTCCCACGATGGAACTACAAAAGAGCGAACTGGTTCCTCTTTAGACACCGCACCAGCGAACTCACCAAAGACATCAGAGTCGAGGGTCGAGACATCAACATGGTGGCTAAGGACTTCAACATGAGCATCCTCAGAGCAGCGCGTGAGTCCATTCCCAAGGGTGCCAGGAGAGACTATAAGCCCTACTGGAGCAATGAATTGCAGGAACTGGATGATGATCTGGCAGATGCCAGAAGGGAAGCAGAAGTCAACCCGTCACAAAACAACAACATCCGCCTCCAGGAAGCCAAAGCCAAATTTCTCAAGAAGAAGCTACAGGCAAGATGGAGAAGCTGGCAAGAGAAAATAAGCTCCCTGAACCTTGAGAAGGATGGCAGAAAGCTCTGGAGGCTTACCAAGCAGTTGAATGATGAGATAACCAGCAGAGGAAAGATCACATTAGAAGAGAACGGTAAGGTGCTAACTGGAAAGCATGCTGCCAACCAATTTGCTAAAAGCTATGCAGCTGAGAGCAACCTCCATGTTAGCCCCGAGAAACAGAGAGAAGCAAGAAGAGAGAAAAGAGAGAGACCTGCCAGACAGTCGTCAGTGGACGCCATGAGTCAACCACTCACACTCCACGAGCTGCACTCAGCTCTGAAAAAGTTAAAGGCGAAGAAGTCCCCTGGCTCAGACGGCATCACCAACGAGATGCTAACCCACCTTGGTAGTGCAGCAGAGAACAAACTACTCGAGGTCTTCAACAGCAGCTGGAAAGAAGGACCACAACTCTGGCAAGAAGCGATCATGATCCCCATCCTAAACAAGAAGAGCAAACGCTCGATCGAGTCACTTTCGCAGTTCTGAATATTATATGAGGCATCAGATGGACAGGAAGAAATTGCTATTCACAACACAATGAGTCACGTTCACATAAAATTTGAGCCCGGTCACTTTTATAGTTTCCGAGAAAAGCCCAACGTTAAGTTGTGTGTTGCCGAACAGAAAAGGCTAGTTATCTCTGATAACGTTCGTAAAAGGCTACAGATGTAAATACTTTGATGTAAAGAATAATCCTACAAAGTTTCAATCACATCCGATGAACTTTGTCAAAGATATAAAATGTCTAATTTTTCCTTTGACGCTGACCTGTGACCTTGAAAAAGGTCAAAGGTCAACGAAACCATCGTTAAAGTGTAGAGGTCATTGGAGGTCACGACTAAACAAAATATGAGCCCGATCGCTTTGATAGTTTCCGAGAAAAGTCCAACGTTAAGGTGGTGTCTACGGACGGCCGGACGGCCGGCCGGACGGCCGGCCGGACAGACTAACACTGACCGATTACATAGAGTCACTTTTTCTCAAGTGACTCAAAAAAGGGAAGGATCCAAAGAAGCCCACCAGCTATCGCCCAATCAGCCTCACCAGCTGTGTTGTGAAGACCCTGGAGAGAATTGTGAACGAGCGCCTCAGGTGGTACCTGGAATCCAGGAACCTCCTCGCCCCTGAACAAGCTGGATTCCGACAGTTCCGCAGCACCGAAGATCAGGTCACTTACCTGGCGCAAGAAGTTGAAGATGCCTTTCAGGAACAGAAGCTGGTTTTCGTCACCTGGATAGATCTTCAGAAGGCCTTTGACAAGGTCTGGAAAGATGGACTCCTTGTAAAACTGCTGAGGAAAGACGTGTCCAGCAACATGTACCAGTGGATTCGCTCCTACCTCTACAACCGCAGGGCAAGAGTTAACGTCGACCAGACTAAAACCAAGAAGTTCCTCCTTCGTCATGGCGTCCCTCAGGGCGGAGTCCTCTCCCCCACACTCTTCCTTCTCTTCATCGACGACCTGGTGTCTGAGATGCCCAAGGGGATCAAAGGTGCTCTCTACGCAGACGACCTTGTGATCTGGTGCAAGGAGGAGCACGCAAGTACTGCCACCTACAGAATGCAGCAAGCGGCAGATAGGCTGAACGCATGGGCAGAAGATTGGTGCGTCTCCATCAACAAGGAGAAATCCTCCACCACCCTATTCACACTGTCGCCAAAGCAGAAAGCCGGAACCATTAGGCTTGGTGGAACTCCTCAGAGAGAGGATGAAGAAGCGACGTACCTTGGTGTCACCTTTGATAGACGGTAGACCTGGAAACCACACATTGCACAGGCAGAGACGAAGGCCCGGCGCAAGCTAGCCATGCTCAGGAAGCTGGCAGGTACCACCTGGGGAGCGAACAAGAGGATACTGAAGACAGTATACCAGGGAACAATCAGACCCCACCTCGAGTACGGCTCCACAGCGTGGTCAACCTCAGCCAAGACAAACCTGCAGACCCTCGACCATGTGCAAAACCAGGCCCTCCGACTCATCACTGGTGCAATGAAATCCACGCCCATCAAGGAAATGGAGAAGCTTACCACCATCCAACCCCTCTGTCAGAGAAGAGAAGCCAAGACTATGGTACAGGCCGAAAAGCTCAAGTGCCTACCCGACCACCCCATGAAGCACAGACTGAGCAACCTCACCAAAAACCGGCTCAAACGGAGCAGTTTTGTACACGAGAGCAAGAGACTTTCTCGACAGTACAGGGAAGTCCTCCCACAGAACACTCTACCTCTGACTCAAGAAGAAGAGGAAACCCCCAAGGCAACAGAGAAACCAGGCATCCAGATCTGCACCAGTGTTCCACATGTTACCTCAGGAGAAGATCAGAATGACACAGCTCGACAGGCACTCGCCTTAGCCCTGATCAACGAACAGTACCCAAAAGAGGCGTGGATCCATGTATACACCGATGGATCAGCAACTAACGCCGTGCTCAATGGAGGTGCTGGCATTCTGATCCAGTTCCATGGGGGACATACAGCTACATCCAGCGTTGCCACTGGCAAACAATGCACAAACTATAAAGCAGAAGCAGAAGCTCTCATGCAGGCCGCCTCCTTGGTTCAGGACTCCGCAGACCCTTGCTACCAAGTTGTCTTCCTCTCGGACGCCCTTTCAGTCCTTCAGGCCCTAGAGAACGACAAACTCCCACAGCTGGCCAAAGCATTACAGATGGTCAGACAAACCAGAAGAGTTGTCCTCCAGTGGATACCAGCACACTGTGGGATACCAGGAAATGAAAGGGCAGATGAGCTGGCGAAAGAAGGAGCCGTGGAAGACCAACCTGAAAACAGTGTCAGCTTTAGTGAGCAGAAGACAATCATCAAGGCATTGATGAAGCCAAGGACAAACAGAGATGACTACCACACAATGTCCAGACAGCAGCAAGTCAATCTCATCAGGCTGCGTACTGGCCACAACAGGCTCAATGCTTACATGAACCGAAAGTTCAAGCTGACGCCATCACCAACCTGTGCCTGCGGTCAAGAAGACCAAACAGCGGAACACATCTTACAGCGATGTCCCTTACTAGATGAGGAACGAAAAGAAGTGTGGCCGTCACCAACTCCCTTGCAGACCAAACTATATGGCAGTCGACAGGAGTTGGAGAAAACGACAACATTTATCACCAGTGCTGGACTGATCGTGTAACCTCTGCGAACGCCAAGAAGAAGAAGAAGTAAGACTATTTCTAATTCGGATAAGCCAAACTCTGTCAAAAAATAGCTAACTCAAACACGGACATCTCAAACGTGATTTTGACAGATAAGCCAAACTCTAAACACTGTCGGAGAGACATTTTTTAACAAATTTTCTTGAAAAAACACGTCAGGAAGATAAACATATTTCGTCACGGCTATAATTATCCTACGGAAACGAACACGTCACCTGTTTTTGAGTATGCGGGGAAACTGATGACGTGAGCCACATTGACCAAGAAATACACGTGTCACGTGATGCGACGTTGAAATCCTTGTGGCTGCCAGCATGTTCCAAACAACTGTTCCAGTGTTCAAAAACGAGTGGCTCTCATACAAACCTCTTTTTCCAATCGAAGGAAGAGATCTTTGTGAAGAGCAAATCTACCTGAGGAATGTATGTGCTCATTTTGAGCGAGTGGTGAATTCAAACCACAATAAACATGCAGCGAAACAAAACATTTGCCTACAATCTATGTTTACGGAGATTTGGTCTTAATTTATGACCACAGAGACAAATTGTCTAATTTTGTTTCTTTTCTTTCTTTAATGGAAAGGGTTTCATTAAACATTACTTGGAATCCTTTTAACAAAAGCGTAGTTGCTTGTGGAATCTTTGGTTTTGTTTCTGAGATGTGTCACTGTTTTCACCATTTATTTTTACAGTTGGCTTACAGCTCCACTGAAGAAAGCACTTGTAGCTTGTCACTGTTTTGATCTTATTCATTTAAACACACATAAACACACACACACACACACACACACACACACACACACACACACACACACACACACATACACCACGCACAGAGAGAGAGAGAGAGAGAGAGAGAGAGAGAGAGAGAGAGAGAGAGAGAGAGAGAGAGAGAGAGAGAGAGAGACATTCCAAGTGATTTTACAACTTATCCTGAAAAAAACTCGCTTAAGCCGAACTGCAGGGTAATTTCTCGGGAAAGGTTTGGCTTATCCGAACTCGGATATGCACAAACTCGGATAAGCGAAACGAATTTTCATTCCCCGGGAGAGTTCGGCTTAAGCGTGTTTGACTGTATAACGTTACGTTTATTATTGACAAAACAATACGTATATACCGTTCCAACAACCTACCTTTCTTCTTTTTTTGATTCTGATTTTTGAAACGTTGGCAGTCTCTTTGTTTTTGGATTTGTATTACTGAAGTATAATAGCATTAGGTCCATATACAACTAATATACACATGAAACGACCAAAAGACAGAGAGAGACAAAGAGAGGGCAGGCAGACACAATGACTGCATGATTGTATAACAAACAGATAAGACAGAGACATACATACATACATACATACATACATACATACATACATACATACATACATACATACATACATACATACATACATACATACATACATACATACATACATACATACATACATACATACATACATACACAAGCTTACATACATACATACATACATACATACATACATACATACATACATATATACATACATACATACATACATAAGCTTACATACATACATACATACATACAGACAGACAGACAGACATACACGCACGCACGCACGCACGCTTAAATACAAACAGCTCACCATCACAGATCGAGCCAAGCTTTTACATACACTAAGACTGCCCCTTTACCACGTCACATACCAGCATTTAATCCCCTGGGTGCTCTCTATTCACAGTGTGATTTTTGTTTATGAAGTATAACTTCAGGAAAACCACAAGCCACTTTTGGGAAAAATAATGTTTCAACACATGTCTTCTTCTTCTTCAGCGTTCCAGAATTGTCTGGTTACGTGTGAGCTCGTTTTGCCCATTTGGGTTCCCCAAACTATACTCTGAGAGCATAGTCAGCTTCACTCCGCTTTCGTTGAGTAGGCATGCTGGGTATTTTCGTGTTTCCATAACTCACCGAACTCTGACATGGATTTACATGATCTTTTCCGTGCGCACTCGGTCTTGTGCTTGCGTGTACACACGAAGGGGGTTAAGTCACTAAGCAGGTCTGCACATAAATTGACCTTGGAGATCGGACAAATCTCCACTCTTAACCCACCAGGCGGCAGCGACCGGGATTCGAACTCACGACCTCCCGATTAGGAGGCCGACGTCTTACCACCACGCGGCCACTACGCCCGTCAAAAACACATGTCCAACTCCTCACAGCAAAGAGTCATGGTGTTGAATGTTTGTGTGTGTCCAAGTCGAGGGGGGTTCTTACTCCATGTAAAAGTCTTGCCAGATCTGAGGTGATCAGACAAACTCTTCTCACAGGACAAATTAAACGACGTAATATTTACCTGGGTTGCTTCAGCTCTCTGCATGAGATAGGCTGCATATGCCGCATAATAAGCATTGTACCCCAACATATTGCTGAATTTTATTGTGGTGCCCTTCGTCAAAATCCAGGTGCGGTATTCGTTAAGACGGGCGACCACTGTTGGACAGACAGAAAAAGGTGATACATTCCAAAAGCACGTATGCGCGCGTAAGCATGTGGGGTGGGTTGGTAAGTATGTTGCGTTTGAAGAACGCCATCCACGCGCAAGATTCTCACGGCAACATTGATAACCATCTTCACGCTCTAAGGATGTTGCCTTAAATAAAATAGAACAACAAGTGCTGACCATCAATGGGTTCAGATACGAGAGAGAGAGAGAGAGAGAGAGAGAGAGAGAGAGAGAGAGAGAGAGAGAGAGAGAGAGAGAGAGAGAGAGAGAGAGA
>NC_090246.1:64538907-64568907 GCF_037325665.1 Littorina saxatilis | reverse complement strand
ATTTGAATTTCGTTAGCGTCGTTGGTATTTAAGAAGAGTTTAACAGCAAGAATATTGATGTCAGTACGGTGAAGTTAAAGTAACGGAAAGATAGTGATTTTGTTAAACGTGGCTGTAACGTACGTATGGGTTGGGGTAAGATACGTTATGTCAATGACATAGATGATATGATGCGCCAAATTGATATTACTATCGTTAACTGTTATATAGAGTTTCGAAACTGTCGTTAGCTGTTATATAGAGTTTCTGAAATTCTTTATAACACCTAACGATAGTTTTATCAAAAGCGCGTCGGTATCGTTCCCAAATGGGAAAACCCTGAAATGCCATTGCAAAACTGTCTTTTTGCTACGAAATGTAAATTTCAACTAAAAACACAATTTAAAAAACTACAACATTAGCAAATACTTGACCGTTTTTCTGTTGTCGTCTTCTCAAATTATTGTTGAGTTTGTTTAATATTAGCTTTATCAAATCATTTGTACTTTCCGCCGTTCCGTTTTCCACGTGTGCGGTTTGAAGACGGTAGGCCTACAGAATATTCGCGGTAAACGAAGATTTGATTTCTTGATTCTTAACGAAGCGTTAAACGAAGCAGCGAAATGATGGACTTATCAGACAACGGTTAGTTGAATATGATCTACTAAAAGTTGTAGTAATTTAGTGCAAATTCGCTCGAATGAAACGTTCAGCAGCCATTTTGCCGGCATCGAAACATCCGACTACCCCTTCGCTATTTTTAGAAACTCTATATATAACAGTTAACGATAGTAATATCACTTGCGCGGACCATGCCGCCGTTTTGCAAAACCCTCGTTACCTGTTATACATAGTTTTAGCAATAATGCGCACGAACGCGCTATTGATATAACTCTATATAACAGTTAACGATAGTTTTAAAACCCTATATAACAGATAACAATAGTTTCGAAACTCTATATATAACAGTTAACGATAGTTTCAAACCCCTATATAACAGTTAACGATAGTAATATCAATTTGGCGCACCATAGGATGAACACGAACTTTAATCATCGTCTTTATGAACAGTTCCGGGGCCGGGCTCAGCACTGAGGCGAGGCGGTAGTGAGATGCCAAAGCCAGATCGAACGGCCGACCAGACGCTCCGGGGCGAGTGAGACTAAGCACCGAAGTATCAACGCCGACGACAACCAGGAAAAGGATTCAGAAATGCACGGTATCTGTAACCCCGTTAACCCCAGCATCGTTACATGCCACGTTCAAGGATAATTCTGGATAAAATGATTTGTTTTGAAACTTTTTCATTTTGGTGAACTGTATATAAACTGTAGAAACATGTTTTTGTGTGTGCACCTATTGATGAGAGAACGAACGTTGACTGCAAGTGTGCTTTGACTGAGTCTGTGTACAATGTGATGTGACCTATGTCAGAATGCGTGTGTGACACCATACAAACCTGCATGTTAGATATACCGAGACGCTTGCCTTCTAACATATAACACGCCATCTGTATTACTGGTCTTTAAGAAGGCACCAACACGTTATACCCTGATTGCTATAAACTCAGACAGGCACATTCAGTACCGGTATAATTATTTACCTCATGCCGTGCACAAGCTTCACGTTGGTATACAAAGGGTCGTTGGTGTCTGTGTACGAATTCTCTGTCCACGCCATCATTGCGTCAGCTGCACACACACGCATACACACGAGTTCAGAACAGATTGTTTTTAATCCGAATATGACATATTTTTATGTTTTTGGAATCAGAAAATGATGTAACATAAAATAAAATTGTTTTTGGATCGTTTTATAAAAATAAAATGTTAATTGCAGTGTTCAGATTTTTAATGACCAAACACATTAATTAATTTTTAAGCTGCCAAGCTGAAATACAAAACCAAAGTCCGGCCTTTGTCGAAGATTACTTTGCCAAAATGTCAATCAATTTAATTGAAAAATAAAGGTGTGACAGTGCCGCCTCAACTTTTACAAAAAGCCGGATATGACGTCATCAAAGACATCAAATGTCTGGGGATATCATTTCCAGGAACTCTTGTGTAAAGTTTCACGAAGATCGGTCCAGTAGTTTACTCTGAATCTACACACACACACACACACACACACACACACACACACACACACACACACACACACACACACACACACACACACACACACACACACACACACACACATACACATACACCACGACCCTCGTCTCGATTCCCCCTCTATGTTAAATCATTTAGTCAAAACTAGTCAAAACTTGACTAAATGTAACAAAGCAAGTTTAAATAGAAAGCACATTGCCATCAATCATGCAATCTAGTCTTTAATAGGCACTATGTACAACAAGGCACATACACACAAACACACACATACAGACACACACACACATACACACACACACACACACACACACACACACACACACACACACACACACACACACACATACACACACACACACACATTCACATACACCACGACCCTCGTTTCGATTCGGCCCCCTCTATGTTAAAACATTTCAACTCTCTCTGACCAAATGTAACAAAACAAGTTTAATGAGAAAGCACATTGCCATCAATCATGTAATCTAGTCTTTAGGCACTCCAACAAGGCACATACACACAGACACACACACAGACACACACACAGACACACACACAGACACACACACAGACACACACGCACACACAGACACACACGCACACACACAGCCACACACACACACACACACACACACACACACACACACACACACACACACACACACTACTAACACACACCATATGACCTGATCTTGCTGCCAAAAGGTGCGCATGAACGTGCTTCCGTTTTTTAAGCCCAAATAAACAATGCGGAATTAAACAATGCTGTTTTATTTGTGCAGGGGGGGTGTGGAAGTATGGCTGAATATGCACTGTTGAAAGTGTCATGTACCATTACCAAGCAGTTTTTTTTACATACTTCACATAAATCGCTGACCCGAACGAAAATCGAAAATCAGAATGCGGACATGTTAGATATTGCCTTTTTTAATCGAATTCAGAGTTAGAATTATCTGACCAAACTATTAATTTTAGTACTTGAACTTAGGGAAACATTTACTCGTACACATATGATAAGGAAAAAGAAAGTTATTGGGTCAACCAGATCTGATACTCTGATAATAATTGGATAGCATACATGTCTTAAAATGCTTTAGGGCTCTGCTAACACCCGGGCTTGACTGCTAATACTATATTTATATAGGGCAATTCCAAAAAAAATGCTCACCTAAGCCTGGAATTCAAAATGGAATTGACGGCTTTTTCACCGTATATATGCCACAAGAGATGTTTATAGTATACCATTCATCGCTTGCCTCTAGTTCACTCCCCTTGTATGCCGCCATTTTGTTTTGATGTCATTTGGGAACGCGCCGTGTGAAGTCATTTTATGACAACTTTTAAGAATGTCATCGCGTGTGCTAGTTTTTATTGTTTTGGTTTCGAAAATTAGTCAAAGTTGCTACAGAAGCCTAAAACTATCGTTTGATCTGTTTTTAAAATATCACTTGCTAATACTTTTTGAAATATATTCAAAACAAACTCTACCCCAAAATGGTGCCACGTCAGTGACGTTTTGGGTAGACTTTTTGTTTGTGGCGATGAACCGATTGGTTGATTTATTTCTTATTTCGAGTTTTCTTAGCTTTTAAATGGAGGAGTCCAACCATGTGATTTGAGTTTGTTTGTCCCCATTTTGTTGTGCACAAAGTGCGTCACTGACGTGGCGCTGTTTTGTAACGTCTATGGCACTTTGGAACCATGTGTACTTGTTACTGGTAGTTTTTCACCAATTTCCTTGTGATTTTTTGTTACGTGTTCTGACTAAGGTTAACATTGTTGTAACTGGAAAAAGCTGAGCACAAAAACGAGATCATTTGTCCGTTATTTTTAATTTTTAGTGCAGTTAAACCCAGAGATTTGTACGAGTTATGATCCAACAAAATGATCAAAACGCTATATTAAATGTTTCAGGTAACTGATCATCAAAAATAATATATCATTTGAAAGGCCAAACATTTAACTGGTTTACCTCTCAGAGATGACGCCATTAGGTTGCTACGTCATAAATGACGAGGCATCCAAATACGTCACTTTTGGGTTATGCTTCAAAACGGGGTCTTTTGTCAAGCACCATGAACAACTCCTATTCTGTAAAAGAGTGTAGCTAGGTAATGACACAAAGGAAATTTCTACAAAGGTGAAGAAAGTAACAAAGTGGCGAAGAGCATTGGCGTCGACCTGAAGGACGTGGACATCGACCGGAGTCACCGCGTCGGGAGGAAACCTGCCCCTGGCCAGCCCTCTCAGCGCCCCATCATCGTGAAGTTGACGTCTTACCGCAGCAAGGCGACCCTGATGAAGGCCCGGAGGAACCTGCGTGACGTGGACTCCAGCAAGCTCTTCCCAGACGCCAGTTGGCCCGCGCTCCCTTCCCGCGACGGCAGGGGGGCCCGAGGCGCGTCAAAGATCTTCATCAACGATGATCTTACCAAGACGCGCGCCGCCGTGGCCAGTAAAGCTCGCCAGTTGAAAGTGAGCAAGTCGCTGGACGACACTTGGTGCAGAGACGGAGTCGTCTTTGTGAAGAAACACAACACAGTAAACCGCATCACAACCATGCGCGAACTGGAAGCCTTGGTGTAGTGCCAACCTTGGTGCCAGCCTTGGTCACCTAGTTCTCTCCTTCACTAACTGTACGGTCACGTCACAATCCATCTAGGTGTGTGTGTGTGTGTGTGTGTGTGTGTGTGTGTGTGTCTGTGTATGTATGTATGAGTGTGTGTGTGTGTGTGTTTGTTTGTGTGTGTGTGTGTGTGTGTGTGTGTGTGTGTGTGTGTGTGTGTGTGTGTGCAGGAAAATGAAGAATACAACACATAAAGAGACAAATACTGAACTTTACGTTGCATATGTTTTGAAGTGAACATCTTGTCACAATCACACCATTTCTCAAAGTCAACGTGCATGTGCCTATGAATCATACCTGTAACCCCTCCCCCACTCCCCTCACCCACTCCCCTCACCTGCCCAGGTCAGTGTATAGAGCGTGCATTCCGACTCCACTCTGACCACGTGCTAGTACGTGCAACTGTGCCAAGAAACTGAACTGACACCAGTCTTGCTTTATGGTACATGTACCGTATATGCGCACCCCAGATATCGGAAATGATGATACAGTATGTGTACGTGCGCCGAGTGTGAGTGGATACGTGTGTGTGTTTGTGAGTGTGTGTGAGTGCCAGCGTGTGTACGTTTGTGTGTGTTTGTGAGGGTGGAGCGTGTGTGCGCGCACGCGCGTTTGTGTGCGTGTGTGCGTGGATGGTTGGGTGGGGGTAGTGTTATGTGTGCGTGGGTATGTGTACGTGTGTGTATGTGTGTGTGTGCGTGTGTTTGTGTGCGTGTGTGTGTGTGCGAGTGAATGTGTGTATGTGTGCATGTGAACGACCGGGGGTATGTGTCGTGTTTCGACGCATGCCTGCGTGCGAATCTTTTCATTGCTTTAAATACTTAGATTCGACTTTGCCGTGTCAAACCACTGTTAACATGTAATGTATCCAAAGCTTTGTCAACATCGTTGTAATACAAGTATGTATAGTCTTATAGTGAATGCATAATACTTTTGTTTATATGTCATGGTCACTTCGCTTTACCTTCTCATTTTTCATGATCGTACCGGCTACATCAACTTAACTTACACCACATCGTCCAACTCTTGTGTTAATACTTTAATACTTTAATACTCAAATGTACATAGCTGTGCCTAATTCAAATGCTACTCATATTTCACCCTGCTGTATAACACATGCAATATTGTGTATTTGACGTAGAATGTCTTCACAGCCATCCGTGTGACCTATTCACTTACCCGATAATCATATCACCTTCGTATCCATTTACTTTACTTTGTCTTGAAAACACATTTATTCTTTATTCTTTCTTACTCTCCTTCTTACTTGTGTTCTGTATAAAGTCATGCTCTGTTTCCCCAGAGGCTATGTGAGAGCTAGCCTCTGTCCCTTGTGCAGCCACTTTTCCCGTTGTTCGGCGTGGGGTAGGCAAGTCAGAATAAATGCTCTACAAACCGGACAACAACTTTAACTTCTGCACATCTCCTACCCATCCCTCTTCTTTTATTCATCTTCTTTCCCTCCTTCCTTCCTTTACTGTCTTTCTTTATAATCATTATGCAACGTTCATTACGTTATTAATAGATTTGGTTTATTGAGACAAATTTTTCACCCGTTACCGCCTTATGTTGTACTGTCATGCAGGAACACCACTATAAGCTTCTAGCTTGTTGCTGTTTCTGTGAACTTTGTATACATGTCATGATTGTAACCCTTGTTAAAATAAACTTATGTTTAAACCAAGAAAGTAACATGAAACAAAGCTGCTACATAATTTACAATCTGACAGAAGAAAAGGGAAATCAACACTTGGGAAAAACGGAACAACTTTAAATAGCCAACAAGACGTCCGAACAGCTCTGCAAACGAAATTAATGTAGCTGTTGTATCAAAACTTAAGAACTAAGATTTAAAAGTGTACATACGAGTATATAGTGCAAGTCTTAAACTTTTATATAGAACCGTTCACAGAATTCTACACAATGACCTTCAGCTTCAAAATCTGGCCGCAAAATGGATGCCTCATTAGCTGACAGGGAAACGGAAGAACCAACAAGTTCCTCTTGCACGCGATCTGCTTAACCGTTTTGAACCAAGTAGACCCACACTTGTGATGAATCTAGTCACTGATAATGAGACTTTGGTTTCCTTCTATATTATTGCAAGAAAACACAAAACAATTGGACCACAATTACGAGACGCACTGTATTTGTAAGCAAGGGTTTCAAAGAAGAAACAGTGCTATTCGCTGTATTTTGCGACCACGAAGGTCCCGTTGCTGTCGATTTTGCTAACAGAACTGTCACTGTCACATACTATGCAGGACCTTATTACCCAAAGTAACTCACGAGTTCAGCAGTTAACGACTAAACTGCGAAACCCAGACCTCCCATCTTCTCCATGACAATGCCAGCCTCCACAAAATAAGGGCCGTGCCTCCATTCCTTAAAGTCTAAATGATCCCATTTTTGCCTCGCACATTCTTCGGACCTGAGTTTACTCCTTGTGACTTCTGGTAGCATCTGAAGGAAAACAAAAACAAAAGAAAAATCGCAACCGCCGACAAAACAATAGTGTAGAGCGAAGTGGAGTGCACAGAAAAGTAAATCTGTGAGTGTTGGCAGTGTTGAAAGAAAATGTCTTTACACAAGAAAAGGCTGTTTCAGCACGACTAAGTCCATCGTTTGGTTCACCGCAATCTTTTTGCTACATAAGCGATGAAGAAAATGAAATAGTTTTTTTTCCGTAAGGTTCGCGGAGAAAGATGCTAACAATGTTTGAGTTTGGTTATGTTCAGATTTAGAATTAACGTCTTATTCGGCCCTGTCATTCTCGACTAACACCAACAAATATAAAGTGGAATAGTGTGGTTCACATGTAGGATCTTGTCAAATATACTCATTTGTTTGACATGAGTGTATAACGGTAGTTATATATATAACTAGCAGTTAAGCCCGGCTTCGCCCGGGAGTAAGCGGAGCCCTGTAGCAATTTAAGACGCTCGCTATCCCATTATCATTAGCTTTACCTCCTTTGTTTGGATACAAAAAAAGAGTTATCTCCCTTACCTTCTAAAAATTTCCGGAACTGTCCAGTTAATTTTTCATTCTTCATTTCTTCCCCTCATAGGAGCAATAGCGAGTCTCTAATATCACTGGCATGATGTGCTTGCTACAGGTGAACAGTAGGCACTGAACTGGTCTTGCACCATATAGGCTGTATTCAATAAATGGGAGGTCCATAATCTGAAAAAGGAAACAATGAATCAAGAAACTAAAACCCAGGTGCACATCTGCGGCACCTAGGGAGTGTACGTGCACACTATCTTGTTCCTGCCTCTTGCCATCTCAGAGGTATGGCGACCACAGACAAAAAAGAGTTATCTCCCTTACCTTCTAGAAATTTCTTCATTCTTCATTTCTTCCCCTCATAGGAGCAATAGCGAGTCTCTAATATCACTGGCATGATGTGCTTGCTACAGGTGAACAGTAGGCACTGAACTGGTCTTGCACCATATAGGCTGTATTCAATAAATGGGAGGTCCATAATCTGAGAAAGGAAACAATGAATCAAGAAACTAAAACCCAGGTGCACATCTGCGGCACCTAGGGAGTGTACGTGCACACTATCTTGTTCCTGCCTCTTGCCATCTCAGAGGTATGGCGACCACAGACAGACACACACACACACAGACAGACAGACACTCTCTTTTATTTATATGTATAGATTGCCAGGAGGGAAGACAGCGGAGAACGTCAAAATAATGACAGCTCAAATCAAAACCGTGTGAATGACGTTTTGGAGCCAGAATCAGGAGCCATTTGTCTTTCTGAGGGTGTGTACTTGTTTGCCCGCCAAGTTTGAATGAAATATTTTCGACAAATCAAGGCGTTGTCTGAAGTGTACAAGAAAAAAAGAATGACCTTGACCGGTGACCTTGAGTAGTGACCTTGACCCGGAATGCTTTAAATATGTTTGCTAGAGGTGTATGTTCCTTTTAAGTATATCAATACATGTACGCCGTGAACAGGCAAAAGTATCATTCTAATGTCTCTTCACTTATGCGTAAGTACTTTAACACATTTGTTTATGCCAAAGGTTTGCATAAAGATACAACACTTAACCCTTCGGACAGAATACATAAACAATATGTATCGAAACTATATGAATTCGAAGATCAATAGAGAAGATACACTAAGATTTAGACATCTTCATGCTCATGAACTTTTGATAAACATTCCGACAACTTTCTTCGATGACAAGTTCTTACTCTCTCTCTCTCTCTCACTCTCTCTCTCTCTCTCTCTCTCTCTCTCTCTCTCTCTCTCTCTCTCTCTCTCTCTCTCTCTCTCTCTCTCTCTAATTCATACACACACACACACACACACACACACACACACACACACACACACACACACACACACACACACACACACACACACACACACACACACACACATTGCATGGTCTAAACGAAAGCTGTGATAGACTGTTTACGGATCAGAATTGAGTCCACTCGGCACCAAAGTTTTTAATTTTGCAATCCAGAAAGACTCTCTTTTCCACCTCTCATCCCGGGTCGAACAAAAGACTCTTTCGATCACAATGCACTCCATATCACCGAGAGAATGGTCGGGCTGGTTGAAGTGCAGAAGAGTACCTGTGTTCTTCCCAATGTGTGAGCGGTGGAGATAGAACCTTTCTCTGAGACATAGGGTGAAGACAACAACAAACCTACGGCTTATGGTGGTGTTTTCAAACACATTTACAAGAAGAACATGGCAGACAAGCCCTTACACAGTAAATAAAAACAATCCGTAAATTTTACTCAAAATATTTACCAAATTTAGGAGAGAAAAGAAAAGACGAAAAGAAGGTTAGAAAACACCAAAGAAAAAAAAGTAAACACACATACACACCTAACCAGAAGAATGCGTAAAGTATAATAATTGGTGATTAAACAAGTCAAGAACAAATATTTGGGGACAAGTATTTAGACCGGGGGAGGGGAGGCTTAAGGGGGGGGGGGGGAGGTGGAATAGAGAGAGAGAGAGAGAGACGATTGCACTCACATGTTAAGGAAATTACGGAATGAGATGAAAGATAGCATTTAGCTTACCATAGTTTGTCTTGGCTGCGTCACCTATGTTTTGTAGATTTTGACTGGCAGTCGCCAATAAGGAAATGGCGCCTGTCTGTCCTTGATCTAATTGAGTACGTACATCCAAGAGTGCCTGTAAAACAAGTGAGAAGGGAAAACACGATAACCTCACAAAACATAAACACCCTATTGTATCGAACATTTTTTTCCATTTTTTTTAACGTACTTTAAAAATAAGATTCTTACACATTATTTGTAGCCAAACTCCATTGATCTCCGCTTTTATCGCTATTCCTTTCTGTTAATTGTTTCAACGTCAGCTGGTGCAGCTGAAATGAAATTTTTGCTTGACCCTACAATAATAGGCACAATTTTCTTATGAGACATTATTTTTGATGTGGGCCTATGTGTCCTACAATCGGTGGACGCTCGGTTGGCGTCTTCATAAAGACAAATGGTGAGCGAAAAAAGATAGGTCGCTAGAAGGGCTGCATACAATACACCACAGCCAATCACAGCGAGTTATACAAACTTGGCAAGGCGCTTTTCTTTGTTCATTTCGAACGCTGTACTCCGATGTAAAGTGTGCATAGGATGGTGCAGTGGTACGTAAGCTCAGAGCGACCTTTGACGCGCTGAAGGGAATTCCAATGGGACATTTTCAGATTTTATGCGCCACTGGCGCAAGGCGCACTTGTAAACCAAACACTGATTTAAATACCAATATGTGCAGATTTAGTTTTTTGATTTAAGATCCAATGATCTGTATGTTGAATTATAGGCTATTTAAACAGTCGTTTGTTTTTTACTATAATTTCAAAATACTGCCGCAATATTTGCAAATATCATTTTAACGGTTTAGAACATTAAAGCTCAATGTTCAATGTCACAAGGAAAAAAAATACCGTCACATCGACCAGTGTTCCCCTCACTTACCGTTTCCAGATTAGTTATCCTGCTAACAATTGTTTCTGACAATTGAACCATTTCTGCGCGTATCTGCTGACTCAGCAAGCCGTAGTTTCGTAGCTGGGCCTCGTTGTAGGAAGGTATGGCAGACACCGATGACGATGTTAGTATGGACAGGAGCAGCAGGGAACAACAGCGGTACATAATCAGGGCGAAGGACTTCATTACTGTTTGCCTCTGTCTGAATGAATGGGTTTCCGCCACACGTAATCACGCACAAACACAACACAACACACACACACACACACACACACACACACACACACACACACACACACACACACACACACACACATACACACATACATACATACACACGCGCGCGCGTACGCAAGCATGCACACACACATACGCACACGCATGCACGCACGCGCGCACGTACGCACACATACACACACGCACGCACGCACGTACTGACGTACACACACACACACACACACACACACACACACACACACACACACACACACACACACACACACACACACAAGCGCGCAGGTCAATGTATTTTGAAGCAAGTCGCGTAAGGCGAAATTACTACATTTAGTCAAGCTGTGGAACTCACAGAATGAAACTGAACGCACTGCATTTTTTCACAATGACCGTAGTCCGCCGCTCGTGCAAAACGCAGTAAAACTGACGAGACTGTTTAGCACGGTAGTGGTTTCGCTGTGCTGCATAGCACGCTTTTTATATTTAGTCAAGTTTTGACTAAATATTTTAACATCGAGGGGGAATCGAAACGAGGGTCGTGGTGTATGTGTGTCTGTCTGTCTGTGCGTGTGTGTGTGTGTGTGTGTGTGTAGAGCGATTCAGACTAAACTACTGGACCGATCTTTATGAAATTTGACATGAGAGTTCCTGGGTATGAAATCCCCGAACGTTGTTTTCATTTTTTTGATAAATGTCTTTGATGACGTCATATCCGGCTTTTCGTGAAAGTTGAGGCGGCACTGTCACGCCCTCATTTTTCAACCAAATTGGTTGAAATTTTGGTCAAGTAATCTTCGACGAAGCTCGGACTTCGGTATTGCATTTCAGCTTGGTGGCTTAAAAATTAATTAATGACTTTGGTCATTAAAAATCTGAAAATTGTAAAAAAAAATAAAAATTTATAAAACGATCCCAATTTACGTTCATCTTATTCTCCATCATTTGCTGATTCCAAAAACATATACATATGTTATATTCGGATTAAAAACAAGCTCTGAAAATTAAATATATAAACATTATTATCAAAATTAAATTGTCCAAATCAATTTAAAAACACTTTCATCTTATTCCTTGTCGGTTCCTGATTCCAAAAACATATAGATATGATATGTTTGGATTAAAAACACGCTCAGAAAGTTAAAACAAAGAGAGGTACAGAAAAGCGTGCTATCCTTCTTAGCGCAACTACTACCCCGCTCTTCTTGTCAATTTCACTGCCTTTGGCTGCCATGAGCGGTGGACTGACGATGCTACGAGTATACGGTCTTGCTGAAAAATGGCAGCTACTTGACTAAATATTGTATTTTCGCCTTACGCGACTTGTTTCTTTTTCTTTTTAACTCCAACATAGAGGTATATTACACCCACGAAACATGGACATTTTCTATTTACAATGGAAATATTCCTTATATTTACAATTCAATTTTTCTACTTAATATTTGGAACTCAAAAATTACAAACATTGATCCTATAAGCATTATGCTTGTTGTTGTTTACTCAATATGCGTTTTTTGTAAACAATGCACAAACGTTAAATAAAACAGTTTAAACCAAACATTGATCCCCGAAAAGTTGTCTTTCTAAAAATACTAACACACATTTTCCCAAATAATATTACATGATTTACAAAATGTCACATCTTTTTACAACTTGTGTCTTGATAGCCAAATATTATATCCTTCATCTTAAACGTAACCCTTAATCCAACCTTTTCCTCTATCCAATTTTCTATCTTCGTCCAAAACAACTTTACCGGTATACACTCAAACAAAAAATGTTCAACGAAATCAACTTCCGTACAACATAATTATACATCTGTTATTCTCCCTGACTAGCATTTTACATAATAAAATATTTGTTGGATATATGTTATGTAAAATGTTCCATTGCAATTCTCTTAACCTCACTTGTTTAGAAACATAGGCAAGGGTCCAAATGTCCTTATCTATTTGTACACCAGACTTCCTCAACCAAAAATTATATACGCAAGGTTTTTCTACAGCAGTAATTACACTTTTCTTTTCTATCATTTTTTGTATTTGGCTTATTTTTATCATAATACAGGCTGCCATCAAACAACTGCTTATCCATCTGGACAATAATATGTTTATTTTCAATCCAATTAATCCATAATTTGGGTAATGCGTTTATTAATGCCCGATAATCCAATAAAATATTTGCATTATTCTTTCCAATTAGTCTATATACCTCTGCTGCTTACTTCAATCTCCTTTCTTCCACTATAAACAAATCACTTACTCTTTCAATCCCAGCATTTTTCCAATAGAAATAAAACAACATTTTCCCTTTATACCGAATCAAATCATTTCTCTGGCCTACCCTTTGCTTAAAGCTGATCAAAGTAAAAGGTAGCAAAATATCAACAACATTAATCAAATAATAAAAGAACACAACAAAACAAAACAAAACAAAGGTAGCACATACTTCAAATACAAATAACATTCGAACCACCTACCTTTGATTTACTCGTTGGGAAAAAAAAACAAGTCCTAAAACTGTAGATGCAATGTCGATTTTGGGCTTACCAGCGTTACAAACACTATCACTGCCTTCAGTGTGAGTGCATTGTGTGTATACAGCATCACTGATTAAGTAAACAAGTGGTGGTTGTCATATTGCAATTAGAGGGTCGGATATACTAACACTTTGACGTAAGCCACCATGTAAGGGAGCAATTAAGCTACACCGTTGTCAGAGACTTGGAAATAATGGACATATAATTTGGCATTCATGATCATGACAGAGACGCCCAAAACAAGAACACCAGGTCAAAAGAAGAATTATGTGTATGTCATTGCCAATTTTGTGTGTGTGTGTGTGTGTGTGTGTGTGCGTGTGTGTGTGTGTGTGTGTGTGTGTGTGTGTGTGTGTGTGTGAATGTGTGTGTGTGTGTGTATGTGTGTGTATGTGTGTGTGTGTGTGCGCGCGCGCGCGTGTGTGTGTGTGTGTGTGTGTGTGTGTGGTAAGAACGTAATAACACACACACACAAAACAAGTCAGATCATAACCAAATTTGAACACAGCTAGGTGTAATCTATACAGTTACAGTACTTAAAATAAATAAGTGGTTTCGTTGTTACTTACTCAACATTTATCCCCGCCTCAAATCCACCCCAATGTCTTGACTGACGAGAAAAAGAGTGGTAGGTGCAGTTTGTGTGTGTGTGTGTGTGTGTGTGTGTGTGTGTGTGTGTGTGTGTGTGTGTGTGTGTGTGTGTGTGTGTGTGTGTGTGTGTGTGTGTGTGTGTGTGTGTGTGTGTGTGTGAAGATGTAGACTACTGCAAATAAAATAATTGGTGCCAAGCACAGCTACCAATTTGAAGTATGTCACCTGATGTAATGAACTCTTTTTGGCTTAATGCCAGTTGTACTGTGCCATAAATCCAGTGGTAGATTTTTCGGTTAGTGGAAGAAAAAGATACTCTGGTGCATTTTACGATGCATGGAATACGTCATTTTACCTATCACACGATACGGAACCCTTGTTGCGTTCAGGTTCAGGGACTGAATAAGACCGAGGGAAGTAAGTATGGTTTTGGGGGATTTTCTTTCCCTTTCTTCAATTTTTTAAGATCAGATCAATCTGGGATTTGTTTGTCTTACTTTTTTTTTAAGTTGCTTTGTATCATTTTAATAATTCCTTTGAATACATTTCTAAAACGCCACACGTATAATTCATTCCTAAAATAAAAAAAGCTCCAAGAGGCAGTGATGATTTTGATTATTGGTATGTGTTCAAATCGAGAGATTTTTTTCTGTGTAAAAGCCTTGGCACATATGATATAGTGAGCCAACCTGTTTTGGGAAATGACTGTACATGCATGGAAAGCCTGTATATAGACATAACCAAGCTAAGGAAAGGTCACTCTCGTGGAAAATCGATAGTCCCCCATAACAGGGGGACAAAATAACACGCTTTCACCTTGTGTAGTTAGGCAGTTCGAACGTGTCTTTTGCATTGTTTTTGGTGTTAAAAATTACCTACGATTAAAGAACACACATCGGTCTCGAGGTGCACCTCAATTTTGAAGAATTCGTAGCCTTATTTTGTTGAATATCTTTTCTTCAAAAACTACTCACGACAATCAAGACTTGAAAAATAGTGTGCCCCCTGCTGACAATACGATTTTGTTGGTAGTTCTATCGTTAATCTTACTGTTCTGATCACTTACATTAGCACCAGAGTGTGCGAAAGACCCCAACAGGCAGATGAAACACACCAACATCGCTACTTCGCAGTCATTTTGAACGATCTCAGTTAGTAACTATTTTTTTTATCAAATGCTTACGTAAACTCATGCGGTCAAAAGATGTTCGAGTTTGTTTTCGCAACAATGTTAATGAAGTGAATTTACAAACAATAAAACCACTGTAATCCGGAAAATGTCTTTATTCGCTGACTAACAATGGGTTCTTTCATACGTTAGATCGGGAAAGCCATATCTAGCATCATACAAAAAATATCATAAACCTAAAAATACACTAAAGTCTTTTTCAAAAACTATCTGTTTCAAAGACTTTCAGCAATTTTCAACATTATAAATCGAGATAACTAGATACATCGAAAGAAATTTGGTGCACAAAACAGTTTTCCTGTTCACAAATCATTGTGTGAAACTTTCTTCACAACTTTCTTGCACGAAGTGTACGTATTTTTCTAGCAATAGGCGTGTCCCCTGTTTTGAGTGAACACTTTACTCGTGGTGAACTCACTACCAGTGTTTTAAAACAAAATGCAAAAAAATACACAGCGGCCATAATTTCTCTTTATTTGAATGAATTTCAACTTCACAAAGATTGTTTTAGAGTGCAGATTTAAACAAATCAATGCATGAAGAATTTGACAAAAACAGTTGGTTATACCTACTGCATAGACGGTTTGATTGTCGATGTCACAATCCGATGGGAGGATTTTCACGTGTCCGGCTCTTTCAAGATTGAATCTCGAATTTTGTTAATGTTGTCTAGGGTATGATTATTGGCGGCTGTTCGCTTTTATAGTTAGTGATATGCGTGGTTCCTTTTAACTTAATTGAACGATAGACAGACTCAAAGGTATCGACAGAAAGAATAAACACTGGAAGCAACTGGACGAACACAACTACAATGAGTGAAAAACGGCTTTAATTTTGGTTACTCATCTTCATGCATCGACGTACTCGGCACTACAGGTTAAGGATCAGGTGTGAGAGGTTTGATCTTGCCGAATGAGCGACTGTAAAGCTCTCGGAGTGTTTATACACGGCGTCGGTGATGAAGATGATGTCTTTAGAGTTTAATGTCTTGACGATGAGTTCAACGGTGATGATGATGTCCTTGATGTCTTGATGATGTGACGAACGATGTTGAGGATGCCCTTGATGTCTTCGACGATGAAGTGAATGAGGATGATGATGCCCTGGATATCTCGGCGATGGGGTGAACGGTGATATCAGTTCTTTAACACGGTTCCATCTCTCTCTCAGTTGGCGTCCGATTCATCTCCAGCTTGCATCTACACGATCATCTAACCAGCATCTAAACAGCATCTAAACCTGTCGATCAAAGTGAAAACAACATGTTATCATCAGCTTTATGAGCCTAACATCTATCTAATCATTCTGACCGTTACTTACAAACAATGGAATTTTGGATTTCGTCCAACTGCTTCGCCTTTGAAACACACAAAACAGATGAACGTAGGGATGAAAATGTGCCGCTCTACTTCTGAAATGAAGAACGATATTATTACTTCCCTTTTTCCTACTTTAGCAGTTTCTTACCTGCATAATTCAGGTTTGTGATGAAATATAACTCCCGAGAAAAAAAACTTGAATTGTTCTCCAAAATGGAACGAGAATCAACTGATCTTGGTGAATGGACTCAAAGTAAAACTCTACGCTACGAATATAGGCCTTCGCACGTGTCTCAAAACAATTCAATAAAACAACTCTTCCATACATCTTTTAACGCGAAGTACAAAAGACAAATATCTCAAGTCTTTATTGATAGAATCATCGTATGAATTTGCAAATCTAATAATCTTTCATACGGTGTAGGCGTAGAGATCTATCATAACCATTTCCAACCTCGTGTTTTCCTCTGTGTCATTCTTCCTTTTTGACGTCACGCTTTTGACGTCATCTCTCTTTACGGCGTTCCGTCTCGCAAGGAAATGACTTAAGGGTGTCACCCATGGAAATAAAATCCAATGTTACTATAATGCGTAACACACGCCCTTGGAAAGGAAGATTTTATATAATCTATGAACATGCATAATAGTTACATTAATACTATATGGTCACGGCTCAGAAATGGCGTCGAACTCCACCCTTACCCCATTCAAACGCCCCACACGCTCAGTTATGGTTTATTCTACCTTTGAAAGTACTGACACGGGGTGCAGATATGAATACAGTTACTATTCTGGTAGAAACCGAAAGGTTTGATGACTTTGTTTTCGAGCAAGGCGCAATAGTAGAGTGAATTTACGTCGATTTTCGGGCCGGAAGTTGGGACACTTTTTTACTTGGTGTCGAAACGTCGTATTTGCGCGTACTACACACACTGCTTGGATAAGAACTTGATGGAGATGGAAAGAGAAGGTGTTAGTTATTGTTTACATACTGCACGATAACCAGTACCTCACCCCAACAGTCGGCTGAGATCAAGTTTAGATCCAACGGTGAGTATGTTACTTTTCGTGTTTGGAGTCACGTAGGCAGTTTTAGCTTTTGCTGCGCTTTTAATAATGATGACAGACGTTGAACTAAGCGATAAACTTGGACAAGAAAGAACAATCTACTACTTAAAACAAAAAATATGCACAAACACAGAAGACAAAGCAATGAAAATAAGTCTTAAGTTCGTTGTTGTGTACTTTCGTGTTACGGCGAAAAGTAACAACGTAAATCAAAGTTGTTTATCGACATGTTCCTGACTTCCAACGATGGAAACAACTGTTCTATCGTCTGCTACAAAGTTGCACTGACTGTCTCGAACTCAGAACTCAGTGTGGCATGGAGGAGATGGACGTAAACGGCCAAGGTAAGAACCACTGGTTTTTCGTTGTATGTAACGTACTCACCTGCAGTTTGAAACACTGTTATTTTCACTGAATAACAACTTACTTCCTTTTTTTTTCATCTGAAAGTTAGAAGTGTTATTGTGATTTGTTTTGATAAAATTGGCATTTTTTAGGACAAAGATTTTTCTTTATTTTGATTTTTAAATACATATGTTTGAGACGATTCAACTAATTTCCCAAGTTATTCAGCGTTCATGTCATTGCATGTGTTTTTTCTGGCCTTTTCTATAGTCTTTCCATACAGTTCACCTTGTGCTTTGTTTTCATGCCAATTTAATGAAATAAATTACAGGAAAAAGAAATATATGTTTTTTTACATTGAGTGCGTTACTCACACCACTCGCACATCGTGAGAGGTAACACACTCCAATCGTTTGTAGAGTTATCTTGAAAATTATTTAAATCTTGCTGGAACAAAGTAAGAAATGAATCAAGTAAACAGAAAATGATGTCTGCGTTTATTGTTTTGAATTAGAGTGGGTTTTTTTTTAGGAACAGTGTTGAGTGTGTTACTCACACCACTCGCACATCGTGAGAGGTAACACACTCCAATCGTTTGTAGAGTTATCTTGAAAATTATTTAAATCTTGCTGGAACAAAGTAAGGAATGAATCAAGTAAACAGAAAATGATGTCTGCGTTTATTGTTTTGAATTAGAGTGGGGTTTTTTAGGAACAGTGTTGAGTGTGTTACTCACACCACTCGCACATCGTGAGAGGTAACACACTCCAATAGTTTGTACAGTTATCTTGAAAATTATTTAAATCTTGCTGGAACAAAGTAAGGAATGAATCAAGTAAACAGAAAATGATGTCTGCGTTTATTGTTTGAATTAGAGGGTTTTTTTTAGGAACAGTGTTGAGTGTGTTACTCACACCACTCGCACTTCGTGAGAGGTAACACACTCCAATAGTTTGTACAGTTATCTTGAAAATTATTTAAATCTTGCTGGAACAAAGTAAGGAATGAATCAAGTAAACAGAAAATGATGTCTGCGTTTATTGTTTTGAATTAGAGGTGTTTTTTTTAGGAACAGTGTTGAGTGTGTTACTCACACCACTCGCACATCGTGAGAGGTAACACACTCCAATCGTTTGTAGAGTTATCTTGAAAATTAATTAAATCTTGCTGGAACAAAGTAAGGAATGAATCAAGTAAACAGAAAAGGATGTCTGCGTTTATTGTTTTGAATTAGAGTGGTTTTTTGACTCACATGCGAAGCAAAAGTGAGTCTATGTACTCACCCGAGTCGTCCGTCCGTCCGTCCGGAAAACTTTAACGTTGGATATTTCTTGGACACTATTCAGTCTATCAGTACCAAATTTGGCAAGATGGTTTATGATGACAAGGCCCCAAAAAACATACATAGCATCTTGACCTTGCTTCAAGGTCAAGGTCGCAGGGGCCATAAATGTTGTCTAAAAAACAGCTATTTTTCACATTTTTCCCATTTTCTCTGAAGTTTTTGAGATTCAATACCTCACCTATATATGATATATAGGGCAAAGTAAGCCCCATCTTTTGATACCAGTTTGGTTTACCTTGCCTCAAGGTCAAGGTCACAGGAGCTCTTCAAAGTTGGATTGTATACATATTTTGAAGTGACCTTGACCCTGAACTATGGAAGATAACTGTTTCAAACTTAAAAATTATGTGGGGCACATGTTATGCTTTCATCATAAGACACATTTGGTCACATATGATCAAGGTCAAGGTCACTTTGACCCTTATGAAATGTGACCAAAATAAGGTAGTGAACCACTAAAAGTGACCTTATCTCATGGTAGAAAGAGCCAATAAGCACCATTGTACTTCCTATGTCTTGAATTAACAGCTTTGTGTTGCATGACCTTGGATGACCTTGACCTTGGGTCAAGGTCACATGTATTTTGGTAGGAAAAATGTGTAAAGCCGTTCTTAGTGTATGATGTCATTGCTAGGTTTAGTTATTTGACCTTGACCCTGAAGGTCAAGGTCATGTAAAGGTCAAGGTCAAGCATGTGAGTCGTATGGGCTTTGCCCTTCTTGTTACAATTTACTTTGAAGGATTGGTAATTTTCAGTTCTTTGAGTACTTGTTTGATCGTTGTTTTGTTTATTGGTGTTCATGTAACACACACACTTGCCTAGGGTACCTAGATATGCAGATTATTGCTGTCGGAATGTGTCAACAATAGTTTCAATAGTTGTGTAGCAACCATGGTGTCATTCTTATAATTAATTTCACAATTAACTGAATGCACTGAATATGAACAACGTTTTGTTCATGTTATGACAGTGTTTTGTAACACACTCATTGGCGAATAAACAGCATTTTTCTTGATAACTTCAAAATCCGCCTTCAACCTAAGATTTTTTTGTTGGGTTTATCAAGTTTTTTTGTACAGTGTATTGTTTTCATTACCAAGTGGATGGATATATGCTTTATACCTTACAAAATAATGTGAAGTAAGACTTTTTTGGTGAAATGTAACACACTCAGTGTTAAAAGTGAGAAAATCTTCTCTGTATTGTGAATTGGAGCATGGTAGAAGTCATAAGACATCATTGTTAGGTTGTTATGGTTTTGCTCTTTCATTTTTCATTCTTTTGCATGCATTTTTCATGTGAATATCTTGACAGTGTCCTAAAATTTGATTTTTTTGGTGAAATGTAACACACTCATTGGAAACTTTTAGGAATGACCTGACAGATAACTGATAATGGGAATAACGGGTCCGGTATCATTGATGCATTTCAACTCTTTACTATTATGTACTTGTTTCTCTTCCCATTGCATATATTTCTAAGGTTTTGTGTGTAAAATAAATAGGAATTTCGCAGTTTTGAATGTCTGTGTTGTGAGACACAGAAAGTTGATTTTTGTTTGAATACATTTTCACATCTTGTTCTGATTTGATTTTTTTTTGCAGACTGTCCGTATGAAGTGTGTGGAACTAAGAATAGATTGACTGCTGAAACAGTATTCTTTTCAGTTCTTTGAGTACTTGTTTGATCGTTGTTTTGTTTATTGGTGTTCCTGTAACACACACACTTGCCTAGGGTACCTAGATATGCAGATTATTGCTGTCGGAATGTGTCAACAATAGTTTCAATAGTTGTGTAGCAACCATGGTGTCATTCTTACAATTAATTTCACAATTAACTGAATGCACTGAATATGAACAACGTTTTGTTCATGTTATGACAGTGTTTTGTAACACACTCATTGGCGAATAAACAGCATTTTTCTTGATAACTTCAAAATCCACCTTCAACCTGAAGATTTTTTGGGGGGTTTATCAAGTTTTTTTGTACAGTGTATTGTTTTCATTACCAAGTGGATGGATATATATGCTTTATACCTTACAAAATAATGTGAAGTAAGACTTTTTTGGTGAAATGTAACACACTCAGTGTTAAAAGTGAGAAAATCTTCTCTGTATTGTGAATTGGAGCATGGTAGAAGTCATAAGACATCATTGTTAGGTTGTTATGGTTTTGCTCTTTCATTTTTCATTCTTTTGCATGCATTTTTCATGTGAATATCTTGACAGTGTCCTAAAGTTTGATTTTTTTGGTGAAATGTAACACACTCATTGGAAACTTTTAGGAATGACTTGACAGATAACTGATAATGGGAATAACGGGTCAGGTATCATTGATGCATTTCAACTCTTTACTATTATGTACTTGTTTCTCTTCCCATTACATGTATTTCTAAGGTTGTGTGTGTAAAATAAATAGGAATTTAGCAGTTTTGAATGTCTGTGTTGTGAGACACAGAAAGTTGATTTTTGTTTGAATACATTTTCACATCTTGTTCTGATTTGATTTTTTTTGCAGACTGTCCGTATGAAGTGTGTGGAACTAAGAATTGATTGACTGCTGAAACAGTAATCTTTTCAGTTCTTTGAGTACTTGTTTGATCGTTGTTTTGTTTATTGGTGTTCATGTAACATACACACATTCCTAGGGTACCTAGATATGCAGATTATTGCTGTCGGGGAATGCCACTTTTCACAAATGAAGATCAAGGTAGATACTAACTAATGCAGTTAACTTTCATTGTGTAATAGGTTTACTGTTAACTGTATATTAGAAAACAATGTGTGACACGGTGTTATGTAACACACTCCAGTTAAAATTTAAAATGCAATTCATTCCGCAGTAATTGATGAAAATACATTGTTACTGCCCAGACACAACTAAACACATAAACAGTTTTGCTGGACCCCAAAATGGAAAGTAATCCAAGAGTTTGTATTTGTGACTCAAGTGTCCCACAAATTCGACACCTTTTCTGAGCCATGACCATATGTGTATAACATTCTACTAATTGTTTCCGTGGATCTATGATCAGAATTCCCTTCACAATCAGGTAGTATCTCTGAGTTGTGACGACCATTGCCATGGTCTCTCTCAGTTCATGGTAGCACGGCTGAGGTAGTCTGCTCCAATGTTGTCTTTGCCGGGAATGATCTTCACGGTGAAGACGTACGGTTGAAGTTGCAGTGCCCAGCGCATCAGTCTGGCATTGGTTGGTTTCATCCGCTGTAGATACTGAAGAGGTTGATGGTCCGTCTCCAGTATGAAATGTCTTCCGTAGAGATAACGCTCAAATTTCTGGATTCCCCAGACGGTCGCTAAGCATTCTTTCTCTACGGTGGCATATTTCTGTTCTGTCTCTGACAGCTTCTTGCTGGCATACGCGATCGGCTGCAGACCTTCTCCCTTGTCTTGAAGTAGAACAGCTCCCATTCCTTTGTCTGAAGCATCAGTTCTGAGGATGTATGGGAGTGTATGGTCTGGCATCTGGATGATCGGTTGTTCAGCTAGCTTGGCTTTCAGTGTGTCGAACGCCACCTGACAGGCAGGAGTCCACTTGACCTTTTCCGGTTCTTGCTTTTTGGTCTTGTCTGTCAGTGGTTCAGCGTTGTTCTTGATGACTTTATTTGCTTCTCTGAAATCATTGCAGAAACGTACTGCTTTACCCTGTGCTTTCTTCACGATCACTATCGGAGCGTTGTAGGGTGAAGTGGCTGGTTCGATAACCTTCAAATCCAACATCTCCTTCACTTCACGTTCCACCACGTCCACTAACGCATGAGGTATGGGTCGTGGTTTCACGTACACAGGTCGATCATCAGTCATCTTGATGTTGCAGATTTCTAGAGTCGTAGCTTTTGGTACATCAGTCAACGATGCGCTGAATTCTGTACATGCGTCTCTGACTTCACGTTGTTGTCTTGCCGTCAATGTGTCAGCTACATGTACATCTTTCTCATTCTCGGTACGTTTTGTAGACGGAATGAGTATGCTGGGATCAGGTCCCATGTTGGCGAATATTTCGTCATCTTGTTCTTCCAGATCTTCGACGACTATCGCGCTCTGTTCCACCACTTCTTCTGGAAGTTTCTCTGGTTCAGCGATCATTTCTCGTTCATGGTACTCTCGCAAAAGGTTGATGTGATAGACACGAGTTTGGCGACCCACTTTGATCTTGTAATCAAATGAGTTGATCTGCTCCTCGATCACGTATGGTCCCTTCCATGCAAGTTCTAGCTTGTTGTGTTTCGTTGGCAGTAGAAGCAAAACTCTGGTGCCGACAATGAGTTCTCTCTTCTTCGTCTTCTTGTCGTAGAAGTGAGCTTGTCGTATTGCTGACTTGGCGAGATGGTCGCGGGCGATCTTGCACGTTTCTTCAATGCGATTTCGCAGATCAATAACATGTTCAGCCGTCGTGCGTATCTCGTCGTTGCTTTCTTCTTCCGTCCACAGTTGACGCAATACTTGCATTGGTCCACGCACTGTCCGCCCATACAGAAGTTCGAAAGGAGAAAATCCAAGTGAATCTTGGGGAACTTCTCGGTATGCGAACAGTAGTGCTGGCAAGTACTGGTCCCACTTGGTCGGTTGTTCAAAAGTCATCTTCTTGAGCATCGCTTTCAAAGTTCCATTGAAACGTTCTACAACACCATTGCATTGAGGATGCCAAGGTGAAGTTGTCAATCCCTTGATTGCGAGCAGTTGGTTGACTTGAGTCATCAACTCGCTGGTGAACTGCGCTCCGTTGTCGGTCAATACTTCTTCTGGAAGTCCCAATCTTGTCCAGAATGTCCATAGCGCGTCAGCCACGGTTTCTGCCTTTATGTCTTTGAGAGCAACAGCTTCAGGATATCTGGTCGCGAAATCCACCATCACTAGGATATACTGCTTCTTTGTCTCAGACATGGGTTTGATTGGTCCTACTATGTCAACGGCTACACGCTTGAACGGAGTTTCAATCAGAGGCATCTTTCCCAGAGGTACCTTCCTCGTCCGTCCTTTTGGCATAGTACGTTGGCACACGTCACAAGAACTGCAGTAGCGTTTGATGTCACCCACGATCCCCGGCCAAAAAAAATCTTGCCAAATCCGTTCTCTTGATTTCTTCTGTCCGAGATGGCCCGACATCGCCGTATCGTGTCCGGTGGACAATACCTTCGCTCGCATCTTGTGAGGTACTACTACTTGTCGGTGGTCCTTTCCTTGCTTGTCACTGTATTGGCGATATAACACGTCCTTGTCATAGATGAACTGAACTCGCCCTCGAGTTACATTCGTTCGTGCCAACACATGTAATTTCTCAAGGCTTTTGTCGTCTTGCTGTTCTCTCTTTAGATCAGCAACGGTGAAGATCTTTCCTTCCATAGGAAAACTGGGAATTGACGCATTCCCCTCTTCTTCACGTTTTTCTTGTCCTCGGGTAACGGCTGTTGCAGTGGTTTCAGGGATTACGGTCTCACGGACTGGATATACAGGTGTCTCGATTTTCTCCGATCCTACACCCATCGAGTTTCCAATCAACACAGGATGGACAGGATTCTCCATGACGCTAACTTCGGTTTCTCCCACGAAGTACGGCGTGTCCATGTAAACGTGTGCGACCGATAATTTCTCTTTCACTGATTTCTTCGCCAAAGACGTTTCTTTTGTGCGCGTAGTAATCTTGCTAGCTGGTACTAGTTTGGAATCAACAATCGTAGAGGTGCTTCCGGTGTCGCGGAAAGCAGTGACTACCTGGCCTTCAACTACGATTTGGGACAGTTTGGTGAATTTCTTGTGAACACATTTGTCGCACAGTTGATCATGTGTCGCATTCCCCTCGACGTCATTCTCGTCTTGAAATGCGGCACTGGCTGATTCATCTTTCGGAGGCTGGCGACAATCCTTCTTGAAATGGCCCAATTTTCCACATCTGAAACATTTGACGCTGGTTCTGCTTTTATTTCCTTCGTCCTTGTCCTTGTTTGTGGAATTCGTCCCGTGTGCTGCCTTGTGTCCTCTCTCTTCAGGTTTCTTCCCATGTCTACGGCTTTCTTTGGGTCGGTTTTCTTCGTAGAGATTTACGGTGTCGATTACGTCATCAATGCTGTTTGGTTTTCTATCCTTCACGTACGTGACGAGTTCAGTAGGCATGCTTTCATACACTTGTTCCGTCAGTATGAGGTCTTTGAAATCATCGAAACTTTCTCCGATATTGGACATTTCAACCCAGCGATCGAGGAACAAGGAAATCTGAGTAATGAACTCTTTGTACGAGTCAGCGTTTTCTTTCCGTGTGTTTCTGAATCTTTGTCTGTATGTTTCCGCGGTAATCTGAAATCTTTCCAGCAAAGTCTTTCTGAGCAAGGCGTAGTCGCGTGCATCAGCGACTTTCATCTTGGTGTAAGCAGTGCGTGCTTTACCTTTTAGCAGTGCGGACAAACGTACAGACCAAGTGTTAGGGTCCCAGTGTGATGCTTCAGCATGACGTTCAAATTGCAGAAGGAACGCTTCTACATCGTCTTTGTCTTCGAGGAATGGTAACTTCGGTTGGTAGTTATCGGTATCGCGAGGTCTATGATTTCTGTGATTGTTATTGTTCTGATTTCCTTCTTCTTCATCGCCTCCGCGATCGCGTGAGTTTGTTGCGCGAGCTAATTCGACCTGAATCCTCAACTCCTCGAGTCGAGTTTGTTGCTCGCGTTCTTCTCTTTCACGTTCAACACGGTCGGCACGTTCACGTTCACGTTCAGCGTCGGCGCGTTTACGTTCAGCATCGGCAATTTCCGCACGTTCAGCACGTTCACGTGCACGCTCCGCACGCTCACCATTCTCACGCTCACATTCCAGAACAAAATCACGCAGCTCAGATCCCTCCAAACCAAGTAACTTCCCTTTATCCATCAAAATCCTCGTCGCTTCCAGGGCTGCATCCACTGAAGTAGCCATCTTACCTGTCTGGCTTTCTATGTCAGTCTCACCACACGCCTTCACTCCAAATTTGAGGACGTGCGAAGTTTCTATATCGGGTACTGTGCATGGAATTTATCTCATCACAGACTATCTCGAACCTACTTCGCATTTATGGAAAAAATCAGTTATTACAAACTGTAACTGAACAATGTTACTGTCAACTCGTAACCATTCGTTCTGTGACCTAGAGTGGTCAATACAACTGCGGCTCGACTCCCAGTATTATCACTCTAGTCTATCACCATACGTAATCCAACGTATATAAAGATCCCACGGTTTCTATCTAGAAAATTTCTTAGAACTAATTGAAGTAGCTAATTTCAACACTAAGAAAGTATCCGCGATCTTCAATATTATGAATAGTTTATTAGCTAGATACTCAGACTCTGTCCATTGAATCTGTCACCACAAATAGTCAAATGACTTTTCCCATGTGCGTGAACGTAAATAAACTAGTTCAAAATGTTTTTGCGAAATATCTCCATTTCGACTTCCTTTTTGTTTCGTTGGTTCTACTTAGAAAGGAATTTGAGCCGTTCCCCAACAGAATGTTGCCAACTAATCCTACCTGCTAGAACTAGATCTACAGGTAGATGAAAGTGATCTAACTTTCACTTTCCAGTTTTGTTTTGTTTTTCCTCGAGAGTTACATTTTGTTTTTACCTTCAGTAAGGTTGTGTTATTTAGTTTACCTTCATTAAGGATGTGATCTACAGTGAGTTTTTACCCATACTACACTATAGTTTTCCTTTAAATAAATACACAAATAAACATATACTAATTACTTAACTAATGAATGATCAATGAATACACACAAACCACACAAGACAATTTCTTCACATGTATCTAAACGAAATAGCCTATCCCGGACGAGGCAACCAATATGTCACAATCCGATGGGAGGATTTTCACGTGTCCGGCTCTTTCAAGATTGAATCTCGAATTTTGTTAATGTTGTCTAGGGTATGATTATTTGGCGGCTGTTCGCTTTTATAGTTAGTGATATGCGTGGTTCCTTTTAACTTAATTGAACGATAGACAGACTCAAAGGTATCGACAGAAAGAATAAACACTGGAAGCAACTGGACGAACACAACTACAATGAGTGAAAAACGGCTTTAATTTTGGTTACTCATCTTCATGCATCGACGTACTCGGCACTACAGGTTAAGGATCAGGTGTGAGAGGTTTGATCTTGCCGAATGAGCGACTGTAAAGCTCTCGGAGTGTTTATACACGGCGTCGGTGATGAAGATGATGTCTTTAGAGTTTAATGTCTTGACGATGAGTTCAACGGTGATGATGATGTCCTTGATGTCTTGATGATGTGACGAACGATGTTGAGGATGCCCTTGATGTCTTCGACGATGAAGTGAATGAGGATGATGATGCCCTGGATATCTCGGCGATGGGGTGAACGGTGATATCAGTTCTTTAACACGGTTCCATCTCTCTCTCAGTTGGCGTCCGATTCATCTCCAGCTTGCATCTACACGATCATCTAACCAGCATCTAAACAGCATCTAAACCTGTCGATCAAAGTGAAAACAACATGTTATCATCAGCTTTATGAGCCTAACATCTATCTAATCATTCTGACCGTTACTTACAAACAATGGAATTTTGGATTTCGTCCAACTGCTTCGCCTTTGAAACACACAAAACAGATGAACGTAGGGATGAAAATGTGCCGCTCTACTTCTGAAATGAAGAACGATATTATTACTTCCCTTTTTCCTACTTTAGCAGTTTCTTACCTGCATAATTCAGGTTTGTGATGAAATATAACTCCCGAGAAAAAAAACTTGAATTGTTCTCCAAAATGGAACGAGAATCAACTGATCTTGGTGAATGGACTCAAAGTAAAACTCTACGCTACGAATATAGGCCTTCGCACGTGTCTCAAAACAATTCAATAAAACAACTCTTCCATACATCTTTTAACGCGAAGTACAAAAGACAAATATCTCAAGTCTTTATTGATAGAATCATCGTATGAATTTGCAAATCTAATAATCTTTCATACGGTGTAGGCGTAGAGATCTATCATAACCATTTCCAACCTCGTGTTTTCCTCTGTGTCATTCTTCCTTTTTTGACGTCACGCTTTTGACGCCATCTCTCTTTACGGCGTTCCGTCTCGCAAGGAAATGACTTAAGGGTGTCACCCATGGAAATAAAATCCAATGTTACTATAATGCGTAACAGTCGAGATACATGGTGGCAATGTCAGCACGAGTGGCACGAGGCAGGTAGTACGGCACAGGTGACAACAAGAAAAATGTTCATTCAAAATGAACAGCGTCGATGCAATGTCCACCAAAGATTTATTTTGGGAAGTGTTAAAGGTTAGGGTCAAAAGTTAATGAATTGCATGTTGTGCTGGATATATAAATTGTTTATTTCAGTCAATGCTTGATTCATAAGTACATTTTTCAGCATGGTGCATCTACAGGAGGGTGCTCCAACAATGATGCATAGTGCCAACATTTAGCGCAAACTTTTCACAACAGTGCATTATTACCACAAAGCGCATACAGCGATTATATAGTAGCAAGTTGCACTAAACATTTGAACAAAATGCATTTTGTTCAAATGTTAACAGCACAGCACCAAGTTTTGCATAAGTGCACAACAGCACTGACCATTTCACAAAAGTGCATTACAGCTGTGACAATTTTACAAAAGTGCATTGACCATTTCAGGCAGATGGCTAACATGCAGATTTCGCTTTTGTCTGTCTTTCTTTGAAAAGTAGGCATGTTCAAGATCGATGAAGTCATGAGCAATTGGGTTAGATGACAGAAAAGATTCAAAAACGTCAGATTCAGTTAGATGACAGAAAAGATTCAAAAACGTCAGATTCAGTGTTTTGGGCACTGTTGAACAGGAACATTCTCTCCTGTTCAACAAATGTGGGTTCAATTCAAAAGCAACATTGTCACAGATAGGCTAGTGTTACATTTCTGTAAAGTTTCAAAAACATCTTCCATGTTTTGGTTACTGTTGAACAGAGGCATATTTTCCTGTTCAAAAAAGTCTGACACAAATTGTCGTAGTTGTGGGTTAAGGTTCGATCTATACTGTCCTTCAAACGAGTCGTAGAACCGTCATTGTCACAGATAGTGTTACATTTCTGTTTTACATTCAAACGAGTCGTAGAAGTAGTAGTACATTTGCGTTTGGTTGTTTTTTCTTTTAGATTCCTGTCACTCATACTAGCAGTATTGATTGAGGTACATAAATCTGTTGATGTACAGGGATGACTTGTTTGTAATGAATCCTTGTTTCCTCCACATTGAGTTTGCATTGCAGTTGGACAGAAATGAACAGGTGTTAATTGATAAACACATTGATAATGGCTTTTGAGAAAATCAATCAATTCTGCAAAGGAATTAACTTGATGACATCAAAACTGCAGCGCCATTTGAAGAATGGTTACCATTTCTGTTTCTTTGATGGGAATCAAACAAATAAAAACATTGACTATCCAAGTTACCATGAATGGCAATAGTTGACTCCTGAAAAGTAGCAAGGATATAATTTGAGACGATAAACGCCTGATGCAATCCCTCCTCAAGGTCAGTCAACTCAAAACCTTCATCATTCGCAACATCAGTAGGCAACACAGCGGGATTCGTATGTCCAGAAATCATGTCGAAAAAATATTACATTTCAAAAGCATGTCCAACCACAGTTGTTGGCAAGT
>NC_090246.1:64513907-64533907 GCF_037325665.1 Littorina saxatilis | reverse complement strand
TTGTTGTTGTTGTTGTTGTTGTTGTTGTTGTTGTTGTTGTTGTTGTTGTTGTTGTTGTTACTTTGTACATATAATTAATCAGATTGCTTTTGAAATCAGGCGAATACATTCCATGCATCTGTCCAAATCGTCATACTGTCCTTAACCAAGAATATCCAGTAGATAAAAGGCAAAAATAGTTAATCCAAAATCTGAACGTTGGCCAAAACACCTAGTAAATAAAAGACACAAAAAACAGTAATGAAACATCTGAAAGCTGTCCAAAAACATCCAATAAATAAAGGACACAAAAATAATCAACCCACAATCTGAAAGCTGTCGGAAAACATGTCCAATAAATAAAAGACAAAAAAAACCCGATCGATCCAAATCCTGAACGTTGTCTTTCCCAAAATCTGCATATTTCACTCAAATATGTATGATTCTAACGATGGACATAACAGTTTTCATGTACAGCACCTCCTTACCTCCTTATGATTAATCTGTTATAAATAAACATATGTGTATGCTGTTGAAATATGTATTTAAAATGCTTATCATTATAATTATACACACACAAAAAACGCAGTATGACATCCACTATATACATCTTGGTGTAACTTTGGGTCAGTATCTAGAATTGAGAGGAGAAAGAGAAAAAAAAATAAGAATAGAGAAATCAAGATAAAAAAGGGGAATAAAAATCATAATATTATATTTCTGATCTGCAATTGCTTTTCGAATAAAACAAAAAGAGGCATTGAAGCCTTTGTTTTTTTATAAATACTTATGCACATTTTAGCAACCAAAATTATACGGTTCAATTCTTTTAACAGAGTTGCTTGCATTTTTCGATTTTTAACACCAAACATAATTTCGTGCACTGTTAACTCTATTTGTTTATCCAGATGTACCCAAATATAAAATTCTATCTGTTTCCAAAACTCAATCACCACTGGGCAAAAGAGAAAAAAGTGTTCTATATAATCAACGCTATTACTACAATATGAACATACATTGTGCTCCACAACTTTCATTTTACATAACAATGTTTGTGGGATAAATATTGTGGAGTAATTTCCATTGTAATACACGCAACCTTGTTTCCTTGACCGATTCAAAACTAATCAGCCAATCTTTTTTATCAATTTCATAATTAAATTTCCTCCTCCAAAAGCCAATTGCACAGGGTTCAACAACTTTCATACTTACTATTTCTTTTCTAAACTGTTGTGCGCTGTGTATTTTCTTACCACGATATGAGGGAATGTCTAACAAATCAATTTCTTTCTTTCCGTGCATCGTCTTATGCATTACATTCAAAACAACAGCACGAACCATGTTATATTCCAAAATTCTCCGTGGGGATTTTCCTAAAGCATCACATATGAACTGATAGGAAACAAATTCGTTTCTGTATAAAACATCATGTACACTATTAAGACCCTTTCTCGCCCAATCTTCAAAATACAGTACATTTCCGGCATAAGCAAAACATTGGTTATTCCATAAAAGCGGATTAAATAAATTATCATCAATACATAAACCTACGTTGTTATCAAGCCAGTTTTTCAAAACAATTTTCCAATATTTGGATTTGACAAGTTCACTCCCCTTTAGTCTCCGAAAATTAACATTTGAATAAAAGCATTCACAATTTGAGCCGTACATTGAAAACACTGACTTTGGAACACTCTGAATGTGATTGACTTTGAACTTAAACTGACCAATGTCTGGGCTGGGTGTCTTTCTGGCCTGCCTTTGAATGATGATTGCTGTTTTACTCTGTTCCATTGGGTGTGTAGGATACGACGTTGTTACTTCTTGTCAGATCAAAGTAAAGAAGCCTCCGATGAATGGCCGAAATATTTGGAAAATAAGAAATCGCTTGTTGCTTTTTATATTTAGTCAAGTTTTGACTAAATATTTTAACATCGAGGGGGAATCGAAACGAGGGTCGTGGTGTATGTGCGTGCGTGTGTGTGTGTGTGTGTGTGTGTGTGTGTGTGTGTGTGTGTGTGTGTGTGTGTGTAGAGCGATTCAGACTAAACTACTGGACCGATCTTTATGAAATTTGACATGAGAGTTTCTGGGTATGAAATCCCCGAACGTTTTTTTCATTTTTTTGATAAATGTCTTTGATGACGTCATATCCGGCTTTTCGTGAAAGTTGAGGCGGCACAGTCACGCTCTCATTTTTGAAATTTTGGTCAAGTAATCTTCGACGAAGCCCGGACTTCGGTATTGCATTTCAGCTTGGTGGCTTAAAAATTAATTAATGACTTTGGTCATTAAATATCTGAAAATTGTAAAAAAAAAAAAAAATTTTATAAAACGATCCAAATTTACGTTTATCTTATTCTCCATCACTTGCTGATTCCAAAAACATATAAATATGTTATATTCGGATTAAAAACAAGCTCTGAAAATTAAATATATAAAAATTATTATCAAAATTTTTTTTTTCGAAATCAATTTAAAAACACTTTCATCTTATTCCTTGTCGGTTCCTGATTCCAAAAATATATAGATATGATATGTTTGGATTAAAAACACGCTCAGAAAGTTAAAACGAAGAGAGGTACAGAAAAGCGTGCTATCCTTCTCAGCGCAACGAATACCCCGCTCGTCTTGTCAATTCCACGGGCACTGCCTTTGCCACGGGCGGTGGAGTGACGATGCTACGAGTATACGGTCTTGCTGCGTTGCGTTGCGTTCAGTTTCATTCTGTGAGTTCGACAGCTACTTGACTAAATATTGTATTTTCGCCTTACGCGACTTGTATTTTCTATTTTCTCGTATATTATTGAAAGAAACAACTAAAAGTCAGCAGCGACTTTCTTCCCAGATTATCCAAATCTCTAGCAGAGAAGAGCAAAATAGGGAGTGAAATATACCTTCACAGATAGCTCACCGGCAACGTCAGACCTTCTTCGTTGTGGCGATGGGAGGGGGGGAACCATTGCAGTCCTGAGGAGGACCATTGCAGTCCTGAGGAGGACCATTGTATTAATGCATTGGCCAGAAGCGTCTTTCGAATAACTGTGTATTGTTATAATTCACAAGCCTATCAGCTTAAAAACTAGTAAACACCCTCATTGTCTCTGTCGACGCCCGTTTGCAAACGGTTGCTTCCCTTTGCAAAATGATGGTTATTATTGTTTATCGTCTTTTTACCAGTTATTTCGAGATTTTAAAAATGAACTAAACATAGGGCGTCATCACACCAAAGAAACTACATGTATTAATTTTTCCAAATCAAGGGGGAATTCTGGGTAGGGACATCCTTTTTTGTGAAATGACGTCAGTGCCCTTCGATGATTGGTGTTATTAATTAGTGCCAACATTATGCCGGTCGCGCTGGATGTGAGTACATTTGATTTTGCTTTTCAATGTGTGTAGGAGAAAAGTGGCAGCCGTCAAGTTTAGACAACTCGAAAAGTGAGATCGATAGAGCGTAAAACATAAAAAAAACACGAAAGGAGCTGCTCGAAACCCGACGAGTTGGTAATAGACCCCAATGCTCGAGAACTCACGAGTACCTCTCGAAGTAAAAATGTGTCTTTTTGCCCCGAGAAGCACTAAATCCCGTTACTAGCTTTATTGGTAGAGCGCCTGACCGAGTCGAGTTTGAATCTCCCACCATACTTTTTTGTCTTTTAATCTATCAAGTTTTGTTTTCTTCTTTACTCTTCCTTGCTTTATTACCTTCCGTTTTCTTTATTCCACAGTTTTTTTAAGTGGTGTTAGGAAGATCGAATTTATCGAAAGGTTACATCGTTATGGAGTACATGTATTTCCCTTGAAAAGTTGTCCAGAATAACCTATTATACTGTTAGTAACATCGGCTTTTGGGAAAACCAAAACCAAATGAGCGTGTATCACCGCGTGTCCACTGCAATGAATGGTTGTTGATAACTTCTATTAATGAACTTCTGTATGAATCCGTTGTCTATATTGCAGGCAAAAGACGGGGTAAAGACGCAGATCAACTTAAACATCCAAAGCGCTAAAAAAATCGAGCTTACATCCTACGGTACGCTGAACAACCTTGACGGAGCAACAGCCACATTTTCCATGGGTGAGTTAGTCTTGGCCGGCTTATTTCTCTATATGTCAGCATTTCAAATTTACACGAGTGAGAGACATTATCAGTTGATAATCCCGTCTGTTTGCGTTCAAACAATAAACACGGGGAATTTAAACAGCCCTGTGATGACTCCCGTCTGTTGCTTTAAAAAAAAAGTACACACGGGTTAGAGAGACATTCTTTTAACTGATGACTTCCTTCCACCGATCTTCATCCAAAATGTACATTGGTGAGTGCGACATACTACCAACTGATGTTTTCCTTCCACCAATCTTCATCCAAAATGTGCATTGGTGAGTGAGACATACTACCAACTGATGTCTTCCTTCCACCAATCTTCATCCAAAATGTACATTAGTGAGTAAGACACACTTTCCAACTGATGCCTCCCTTCCACCGATGTTCATCCAAAATGCACATGGCTAAATGAGACACACTGCCAACTGATGACTTCCTTCTATCTTCATCCAAAAATGTACATTAGTGAGTGAGACACACTGCCAACTGATGCCTCCCTTCCACCGATTTTCACTCAAATTGCACATGGCTAAATGAGACACACTACCAACTGATGACTCCCTTCTATCTTCATCCAAAATGTACATTGGTGGGTGAGACACACTGCCAACTGATGACTTCCTTCCGTCGTGATCAAACATGTGCATGGGTGAGCGGGAGAGTCGGCTGACTACTTCCATCCTTATCCAAAATGTACATGGCTGAATGAGACGCACAGTCAAGTGATGACTTCCTTCCACCTATCTTCATCCAAAATGTACATTGGTGGGTGAGACACACTGCCAACTGATGTCTCCCTTCCGTCGTGATAAAAATGCGCATGGGCGAGTGATTAAATCATCTGATGACAGCCTTACATCTTCATCTAACATTTGCGCCAGTGGGCGGGAGAGTCGGTGGATGATTCTCTTACATCATCATCCAGCATTTGCATTAGTGAGCGGGATACGGATGACTCCCTTACATCTTCATCCAATATTTGCGCCAGTGAACGGGAGAGTCGGTGGAAGATTCATATCTTCATCCAACATTTGCATTTGTGGGCGGGAGAGTCGGTGGATTGAAGATCAGTGACTTTTACATTTTGTTTTGTTATAATTAAGCGTTCCAATAACATACCTTTCTTGTTTTTTTTATTCTTTCCATCAACGTCTTATTTGTGGAATGCTTTGCCAGTAGATAATACACTTATTGAATTGATTAGTAATCCCAAACAATATTTTTCTAATAATCTTATCTTTATTATGACTATCGACAGGCCCAAGTTATTTATAGTAAATTAAGGTTGTCAATGAGGGATTTAAATCGGCACTTAGTCGACAGGCACTTGACTAATTGATGCTGCAGCATGTGCCTGTCGTCATGCATCGGAAGATACCTTTTTTTTCGATTGCCTTATTTTGGACCAACAAGACATTCTTTCTCTTTATCTCTCTTTCTTTCTTTCTCTCTTTCTTTCTTTCTTTCTTTCTTTTTTACCTTTTTTTTTCTTTTTTTTTCACACTTTCTTTCTTTCTTTTTTTTATTTTTCTTTCTTTCTTTCTTTCTTTCTTTTTTTCCTTTTTTTTCTTGTATTAGTTATACTTATCTAGTTGTCTGTCTGTCTGTCTGTTGTCTGTCTGTCTGTCTGTCTGCCTGCCTGCCTGCCTGCCTGCCTGCCTATCTAATTGCCTATCTGTCTGCCTGTCTGTCTGCCTGTCTGCCTGCCTATATGTCTGCATGTCTGCTTGCCTGCATACACGCTTGCCTATCTGACTGCCTGTTTGTCTGTCTGCTTATCTTACTGTCTGTCTGTCTGCCTGTCTACAAGCCTATCATGTTGCCTATCCGACTGTCTGTCTGTCTGCCTGCCTGCCTACCAGCTTGCCTATCTGACTATCTGTCTGTCCGCCTGCCTATTGGCTGGCCTATCTGTATCTACGCCTGTCTTTCTGTCTGCCTGCCAAACTGCCTGTCCAGACCGATGTGACGTTTTCCTCTTTCGCCGTGTTGATATTTCGCTTCTCGGCCTCGTTGATCTAGTATAAACTCTACACTGAACAAAAAACACCCTTCGATAGTACTGATGAGCGACCTTGTGTACCTTACATTCATGGGGCCAAATTTGTCCACCCAATTTGTTTTATTTAACTTAGAAATTTGATTCATCCTAAAATGTTTTCCTTCTTACTCTGGGGGCGTAACCACTCAGTACACGTTTTCGAAGAATTCGATTTTGGGGGTGAAATCTATTACATTTTACCACCAATTTTCTTCACATGCAAGAAACTGACATGCTTTTCGTCCATAAATAATTTCACTTCTTAATTTTACCAGGAAACAACATGTCAGTCTTGAGTATATGTCGAGGGGGAAATATGTACACAGGCGAAAGATGAAATCGTGACACCGGCACGGTTGGCCTAGTGGTAAGGCGTCCGCCCCTTTATCGGGAGGTCGTGGGTTCGAACCCCCGCCGGGTCATACCTAAGACTTTAATCTAGTGGCTGCTCCGCCTGGCGTCTGGCATTATGGGGTTAGTGCTAGGACTGGTTGGTCCGGTGTCAGAATAATGTGACTGGATGAGACATGAAGCCTGTGCTGCGACTTCTGTCTTGTGTGTGGCGCACGTTATATGTCAAAGCAGCACCGCCCTGATATGGCCCTTCGTGGTCAGCTGGGCGTTAAAGCAAAAGTGTCCGTGTAGTTATCCTCTTCGACGCGCTTGCTTTTGCAGGTCCAACTCTGGGAGCGACTGCAAGCGATCCTTTCCTGAACTGGGACGAACCCATCTACAACAGGGTCCTGCTAGACCACGGAATGAGCTACAACCCTTTGACTGGAGAAGCCATGATCACGAAAACCGGAATTTACATGTTGGAGCTCAAGTACCAAACGAATGACTATGCGGACATGAGTGGGAAAATCTCCGTCAACACACATGCTGGAGTCAAACGTTACGACCTCCATTATGAATCAAGTATGGTAATCACTTTCCTTGACTTTTCTCTTGCAAGGGTACAGTTCTTTCCTTGAAAATAAAATTAGCTCACCATCTCAAATCTGACCAGGTTTTACATAAGATAAGAAAATCTTTCCATTTGGACACAAACTGATAATCAACATCATGAGTGTTTCCTGTGCAGAGTGATATTTTTGTTATGAACTAGATTCGCCACAAGTCAAGGAGTCAACACTTTACCATGATCATTTCTTTTTCTTTTTGGGGGGTCTTTTTTACATTTAGTCAAGTTTTGACTAAATGTTTTAACATTGACGGGGAATCGAGATATGTCTGTCTGTCTGTCTGTCTGTCTGTCTGTCTGTCTGTCTGTCTGTCTGTTGCACCCGTTTTCGTACCCCAACTAAAACATTCATTCCCGTGTCATTTCATTCCAACTGTATATGCCATTAAAGGCCTCTCACTTGTAAATCTGGCACACTTTTCGGATCAAAGATTTCTGTTGTAGGTATCACGTGACCGCCGCCGACGTAAGGGTACCCCCAAAATCGACCTGACAAAAACGTCAGGTACCAATTAAAAAATCGACAAGAATTCAGAATAGGCTCAACTTGACAACGTTTGCATACGAAGAGAAAGCCCAATCAATTATCTACAAAGAACAGATTTTTTGTTTTGCTATCTTTTGTATCTCTTGTGTTATGTCATTTCTACTGATGCAGGTGTGGAGTGCATGACCAGTAAAAAATGAGAGGTTTTTGCGTCCATTTTGAGGGGTGCCATGACAAAAAGCGCTGTATTTCAGCAATGCCTGAATGGATTGCTGCAACACTTTCAGGATCTCAAGTCGACATTCGGGACATACGTCCGGTAACATTTCGCATCGTTACATATATTTGTTGAGATAATATGCAATCTTCCAGAAAAATGTTTTCAAACGTGTCATATGTTTTAAGGATTACATCAAAAAAAGTCATGACTGTGTATGCATACAGACAAATGAGTGTTAGAAATACTGCCCAAGTTTCATTTAAGTACAAGTACTAGTTTACGTTGGCTCTTCCTGTAAACACGATCAGTTTGTTTTAGAGGATTGCAGTGCGACAGCGATGTCCAGTCATCTGTGACCGCAGCATGTTTCGATAGGCACTCAGCGTTAACCGCCCTCAATAGCAAACAGCCTGAACGTTCCATTCTTTCTCATGTGTTTACATGGCTAGCAAATGTCCGTCAGTGGTTATACTCAAATTAAACTTTGGCAGTTCTTCTACCAACCATTTGCCTGTATGCGTGCAAAGTTATGAATTTTGGGGATGTAAATTCATAAACCTGTGAGTGGTTTAAAAACATGTTCCGGAAGAGTGCATAACATCTGAGTACAAACCTGAAGTGATCCCAAATTTTACCCAGGGTAATTGTCGTATGTAGACTTGAGATCCTAAAAGTTTCAAAGCGAGCAATCCATTAAGGCATTACTGAAATACAGCGCTTTTTGTCATGATACCCCTCAAAATGGATGAAAAAAACTCTTATTTTCTACTGCTCATGCGCTACACACCTGCATCAGTAGAAATGACATTACACAAGCAATACGCAAGATAGCAAAACAAAACAACCCGTTCTGGATAGATAATTGATTTGGCTTTTCCATCGTATGTAAAGGTTGCCATGTTAAGCCTATTCTGAAATTTTGTCGATTTTTTAATTGGTACCTGACGTTTTTGGGGGTACCCTTAGTTCCGCGGCGGTCACGTGATACCTATAACAGAAATATTTGATCCAAAAAATATGCCAGATTGCCCAGTGAAAGGCCTATAAAGTTTGAATGAAATGACACGGAAATGAAATGTTAGTTGGGGTACGAAAATGGGTGCAATAATTCTTTTGCTCAGTTTATATATGTATGTATAATACACACGTGCCTGCAGTGTAAATGCCATAATTTGTCCGTTGAGATTATGGCAAGGGATATGGGGTGTACATAATTATGTGTACATTTTCAGGAGATAAATACTGTGTTATACATTAATTGTTTATCTTTGAATCCTGAATAAACTATGCTATGTTTGTATGTATGCATGTATGTATGTTTGTATGTATGTATGTATGTATGTATGTATGTATGTATGTATGTATGTATGTATGTATGTATGTATGTATGTATGTATGTATGTATGTGTGTGTGTGTGTGTGTGTGTGTGTGTGTGTGTGCGAGTGTGTGTGTGTGTGTGTGTGTGTGTGTGTGTGTGTGTGTGTGTGTGTGTGTGTAAATTAGTGATTTCGAGAAAACTACATGAAAGTTTCTGGGTATGATATCCCCAGACTTTTGTTTTCATTTTTTGGATAGATGGGTTTTTTTTAACGTCATATCCGGCTTTTTGTGAAAGTTAAGGCGGCACTCTCACACCCTCATTTTTCATCCGAATTGATTAAAATTTTGGTCAAGCAGTTTTCGACGAAGTCTGGACTTTGGGATTGCGTTTGAGCTTGGAAACTTAACAATTAGTTTGCTCATTAAAGTTTTTATTAAAATCAAATTTTTAGAAGCAGAGTAAAACGTGATTGTATTGTATTCCTCATCTTCTCCTGAATTAAAAAATATATAGATATGTCATGTTTACTCTAAAAATGTGCTCAGAATGAAAGAAAATAGGTCCAATAAGTACTATACGGTCGTATGCTTCGCGGAGACGAGCGTGACCCGTATTGGTCTTCGGGTATGGTTAGGTGAGACTATCTAAATGTAGTCTTGGCGGTGACTGGTTTGAGATGTTGATCTTTTAGTTGGATACCGACAGACTACAAGTTTTTATATCGCTTCACGCGATTTGTTTTTTTGTCTCGTCATTTTTATGTCCAGCCACTAAATAGACACAAGACATGTAAATGTTAGTTATTTATCCCCGAGTACGCTAGTACAAGGGTCCAGCAGACTTTAATTGTCTGTGTGTCTGTGTGTGTGTCTCGACTTAACAGCTTATTGCTGGGAAACTACTGGGCGCAGTTCGTTCAAAAGTTGATACACTAACTTGATAATAGGTCCGATTGATCGTATTAAAACTTCATAATGTTACCTGGGACCTAAATGCGAAATAAACCACACACAAAAAAACGACTTGGCGGTGGGAGGAATTCGCGGTGCAACAGCCAGCCAGTCTGATAGAACGGTGCAAGGTCTCGGCAAACCAAGACTATGCCATACTCGTAGCAAAGCCGCCGAATGGTACCGTAAACCAAGAATAGTGACGTAAGAAAATAGAATGTCGTCTTTTGATTTGGAACGTGACGTGTTTTAGAATAGAGATGTGGTAGTGTGTGTGTGTGTGTGTGTGTGTGTGTGTGTGTGTGTGTGTGTGTGTGTGTGTGTGTGTGTGTGTGTGTGTGTGTGTGTGTGTGTGTGTGTGTGTGAATGTCTGAAGAGTACTCGGGTCCAGCGCGAGCGTTTTTTAATTCTGTGATTTAGGGCCTTCGTTAATGTTTTGATCTGTCTATAATTCAACGTTGCGCTCATGAACTCCTCTTGCTTTTTGATTCTGTATTGTTGGAAAAGACTTGGAAATGTCACCTAATATGGAGCTGCCCTACTTAAAAGCGGACGATCCTGTATTGTTTGTTGTTGTTGTTGTTGTTGTTGTTGTTGTTGTTGTAACCTATGTTGTGTGTGAATTTTTCATTCTGTATTTCATTCAGCGTTGCACTCACTAAACATTCTTGTTGGCTCACGTAAGTGTAGCCTATGCGATCGTAACTTTGTCTGTCTGTGCGTGCGTGCGTATGTGCGTATGTGCGTGCGTGCGTGCGTGTGTATGTCTGTGGTAGAAACTCTAACATTTGAAGACATCACATTACATTGACGTCACATTATGACGTAAGAGGGTTAGACGTCACGCGAAGGAAGTAATGAAAGTCTCGGTCATTATTATTTTGAGCGGGCCGAGACTAGTTGGCAGTCGTGTCCCTGTAAGTAGGCTACATGCAGACAGACAGATCTAGATCTAGTGTCTCGCTTTCTTGCACAGTTTCACCTATGCTCTTTCTGTGTGTGTGTGTGTGTGTGTGTGTGTGTGTGTGTGTGTGTGTGTGTGTGTGTGTGTGTGTGTGTGTGTGTGTGTGTGTGTGTGTGTGTGTGTGTGTGTGTGTGTGTGTGTGTGTGTGTGTGTGTGTGTGTGTGTGTGTGTGTGTGTGTGACGGAGTGATTGAGTTTGTGTTACTGTTTGTCGATTTCTTACGTGAGCCTTGATGGCTTCGCTTCTTGTTTTTTTGTATCATGTGGTTTTTGATCAGATTGGAAAATTACGCCCTTTTTTCGCGGTGCTTTACTTGGAAGCGCGCACTGCGTGCTTGTGTTTTTCCTTTTAAAATTTGTTTTTAGTGTGTTCTATAATTCAACGTTGCACTCTCTAACACTTCTTGTTTTTCGATTCTGTGTTGTTTGAACAGCTTGGGAAATTTCACCTAATTTCGAGCTGCTCCACCTTGAAGCGGGCGATCTCGTTGAGGTCCTATCGCATGCAGAAAGCATTAATTACGTTCCCTTTCGAGCTGGATCGGGCAACGTGCTTGCTCTGCGCTACCTGGGCACGAGTGGACGCGACGGTGACGCTCAGTGGGTTTCCGAAGAGGCCGACGACGACGACGACGATGGTTATTATTATTATTATTAGAGCCAATGATGAAAGGAGACTTGATTTGGTGATCAAAGTCAAAGTCTACTCAGCTGTTTTTTGTTTTCATTGTCTCATTAGTACTTCTATGTCCGTTCACTACAAAGTTCCCAAATTGACCGGCAGTGATTGGCGAACATGTAGGATGTAGTAATATGTATATTTATACAACTCCTGCAATGCAACCGAGGGGTGGATTAAATCTAGTTGATTATTTTTAGACAAGTGAGAAATTAGAACGAACTACTTTGATTAAACCCAAAAATCACACGTGGATTATTCGAAGTAAGAATAAAGAGGGCTAAAAAATAATCAACGCTAGAATTTATTTTTAGAACATTTGAAACCCAGACGATTGGACCCTGTTGCGGAAGAATACGTACAATGTTGACTCAAAACTGTAACAACAATGGCTGACGTGTATGCCTAGTCGACAGACAATGCCATTTGCTTTGTGTGTGTTTTTGTTGTTGCTTACTGTACATGACATACATTACGTGTAAAATCCAGTTATTTAACAGGCAACAAACCTTGCAAATTTCCAGAAGCTGCAATCTGAAGCGACCTATCTCTGATTCTAGCAGACGATCTCTCCAATGTTTAACACAAAATCAGCAAACTCTCCTGTCACATAGAACGTCCATTATATAGTGCAATGTTGAAATGAAGTTACCGGTCTGAAACATTTAGTCGTTTCTTCTGAGACAATCCTTGTTCTCTTATCATCTACAGATTTACCGCAGTCTTCACCACGCGAATTCACAACAGTCAGACTTTCGAACATGTATACAATCTACGTAGGCAAGTATGATACGTCAGTGACGTCATAGGATTCCTAGCATATTGACGTAATGCTAAACATCCGGTTATCCCGAGTTTTCTCCGTAATACATGTCCGTGGGTTTTTCAATGTTCGGTTATTTCCGTGGCTTCATGCGGAAAGGGAACCGTCGTCTGCAATCAACGACATGGACCATTCTGGTCCTTGTTGCTGACAAAAACATGATTTTAACACAGAATGTAATGTCAGAATAGCTATATAAACGCTATTGTGTTTTAATCGTAGCAATGGGGTCCGATATTTAGACGAGACAAGTATAATGCCGACGAGTCGGAGACTAAGAATAAAGTAAAAGAATAGGGACTATTTGAATGACGCGCATTTGACACTCTGAGTGATTAGGCTGAAATGAAATTGCCTACAAAATGTCGTCTGCATGACTGCATGTTCGACCCGTGTTGGTCGTTGTATAAATAGCTTAAACAATGACAACTCGTTGATTACTGGAAAATAAACCACGAGTGGGTATTTGCAGCCGCTTGGAAATTCACGAGTGTGCGGAGCGTGGTCATTGTTTAAGCTCTATTTCTATGGCATCATCTTCTTGTAGCAGTGAAATAATGTGGCATTCACACCATTGCATAGTTTTGTGCTGAATAGATTTTTTAGTAGTGTTTTTTTGTTGCGTTTGTTGTTGTTGTTGTTGTTGTTGTTGTTGTTGTGGTTGTTGTGGTTGTTGCTGTTGTTGTTGTTGTTGTTGTGGTTGTTGTGGTTGTTGGTGTGTTTGTTGTAATGTTTGCTGCTGTTGTTGTTGTGGTCGCTTTTCTTTTTGCTGTTGTTGTTGCTGTTTGTTTGTTTGTTTGCTTTTTGTTATTTTGTGGGTGGTTTTTTCTTTCTCGGAAATACCGAAGCAGAAGCAGGTAATTAACTACAACACATGGGCGGGGATGTAGCTCAGTCGGTAGCGCGCTGGATTTGCTGTCAGCGTGAGTTCATCCCCACGTTCGGCGAGAGATTTATTTCTCAGAGTCAACTTTGTGTGCAGACTCTCCTCGGTGTCCAAACACCCCCGTGTGTACACGCAAGCACAAGACCAAGTGCGCACGAAAAAGATCCTGCAATGCATGTCAGAGTTCGGTGGGTTATAGAAACACGAAAATACCCAGCATGCTTCCTCCGAAAGCGGCGTATGGCTGCCTAAATGGCGGGGTAAAAACGGTCATACACGTATAAGCTGTGGGAGTTTCAGCCCATGAACGAACAAACAAACTACAACACACACACACACACACACACACACACACACACACACACACACACGGGCACACAAACACACACACACGCACACACACGTACACACACACACACACACACACACACACACACACACACACACACACACACGTACACATCATTACATCAGTAAACAAAATTCTCCTCTTGTCGTGCGGCAAAACGTATACTTAAGAACGAGTCCTCATCAACAGAACATATCAAAAGCCCTGAATATTATCGCATTGAATAAGCAACTACTGTTTAATAAAGCTGTGACAATGTATAAGGTGTTTCATAGGGACTTTTTGTGAAATCATTATTTCACAGAGCCACCAAAAGTTTGGGATCTCTTAATTTTATACCATCTATATTTATTGCGTATCTTCCTTTATACCCCGTTCACACAGAGCCGCCGCTTCTACTCCGTTGTACAATTTGTGGAGAGCGTTGCAAATTAAACAAGTCGCGTAAGGCGAAATTACTACATTTAGTCAAGCTGTGGAACTCACAGAATGAAACTAAACGCACTGCATTTTTTCACAGTGACCGTAGTCCGCCGCTCGTGCAAAACGCAGTGAAATTAACGAGCCTGTTTAGCGCGGTAGTGGTTTCGCTGTTGGGGCGTGCTGCATAGCACGCTTTTTGAGTCACTTGAGAAAAAGTGACTCTATGTAATCGGTCAGTGTTAGTCTGTCCGGCCGGCCGTCCGGCCGGCCGTCCGTAGACACCACCTTAACGTTGGACTTTTCTCGGAAACTATCAAAGCGATCGGGCTCATATTTTGTTTAGTCGTGACCTCCAATGACCTCTACACTTTAACGATGGTTTCGTTGACCTTTGACCTTTTTCAAGGTCACAGGTCAGCGTCAAAGGAAAAATTAGACATTTTATATCTTTGACAAAGTTCATCGGATGTGATTGAAACTTTGTAGGATTATTCTTTACATCAAAGTATTTACATCTGTAGCCTTTTACGAACGTTATCAGAAAAACAAGGGAGATAACTAGCCTTTTCTGTTCGGCAACACACAACTTAACGTTGGGCTTTTCTCGGAAACTATAAAAGTGACCGGGCTCAAATTTTATGTGAACGTGACTCATTGTGTTGTGAATAGCAATTTCTTCCTGTCCATCTGATGCCTCATATAATATTCAGAACTGCGAAAGTGACTCGATCGAGCGTTTGCTCTTCTTGTCTGTACCTCTCTTCGTTTTAACTTTCTGAGCGTGTTTTTAATCCAAACATATCATATCTATATGTTTTTGGAATCAGGAACCGACAAGGAATAAGATGAAATAGTTTTTAAAACGATTTCGGAAATTTAATTTTAATCATAATTTTTATATTTTTAATTTTGAGAGTTTGTTTTTAATCCAAATATAACATATGTATATGTTTTTGGAATCAGAAAATGACGAAGAATAAGATTAAATTGTTTTGGATCGTTTAATAAAAAAATAATTTTGATTACAAGTTTCCGATTTTTAATGACCAAACTCACTCATTAGTTTTTAAGTCACCAAGCTGAAATGCAATACCAAACCCCGGCCTTCGTCGAAGATTGCTTTGCCAAAATTTCAATCAATTTAATTGAAAAATGAGGGTGTGACAGTGCCGCCTCAACTTTTACAAAAAGCCGGATATGACGTCATCAAAGGTATTTATCGAAAAAATGAAAACAATGTCCGGGGATATCATACCCAGGAACTCTCATGTCAAATTTCATAAAGATCGGCCCAGTAGTTTAGTCTGAATCGCTCTACACACACACACACACACACACACACACACAGACACACACACACACACATACACCACGACCCTCGTCTCGATTCCCCCCTCTATGTTAAAACATTTAGTCAAAACTTGACTAAATGTAAAAAAAAACTACATCGCGACTGTACTGCGCCACGGCCCGGCTACGCTTGTTTTGTGCAGTTCAAAATAAGCGTAGGGAGAGCGCGCAGCTTCGCCACCTAGCAAATCCCACCCCGACCAAACCACGCTCAGGAAGATCCTGCCACGTTTAGCCCACGATTGGCCACGTTCCCGGACACTTTTCCGTCGTAGCTGAAGCGGCGTCTATATTATGTGACTGGGGTATTAGTGCCATGTGCTGGACTTTGACAGCGATATGCCCCGATTTGATAACTTTTTCAGATCGGCGTGATCGGCATGGTCGTGGTAAGGACGTAGCGCTGTGTGAACGGGCCTACCAAAACACCTTTTCATTTTCTGAAACGTTAGTCTGTTACTCACCTCCCTCAAATCTTAATTCCTTAAAATCGATTAGAAGTTTTAAGAAAGATCTCCATACGCATTAATTTTGATGTGTACTTAAAATAGATTCAGTGATGGCGTCTGATTGTTTGTTAGGCGCTTTATTTCTTCATTCCCATGCTCTTTATGAATACGAATGATTTCAAAACAAACATATTAAACCGAGTGTCTACCAGACGGAAAAATCAAAACGGGGAAAAAGAAAAACAAGTCGCGTAAGGCGAAATTACTACATTTAGTCAAGCTGTCGAACTCACAAAATGAAACTGAACGCATTGCATTTTTTCCGCAAGACCGTACACTCGTAGCATCGTCAGTCTACCGCTCGTGGCAAAGGCAGTGAAATTGACAAGAAGAGCGGGGTAGTAGTTGCGCTGAGAAGGATAGCACGCTTTTCTGTACCTCTCTTCGTTTTAACTTTCTGAGCGTGTTTTTAATCCAAACATATCATATCTATATGTTTTTTGAATCAGGAACCGACAAGGAATAAGATGAAATTGTTTTTAAATCGATTTCGGAAATTTAATTTTGATCATAATTTTTATATTTTTAATTTTCAGAGCTTGTTTTTAATCCAAATATAACATATTTATATGTTTTTGGAATCAGGAAATGATGTAGAATAAGACTCCCACGTTCACTCATGTTTTTAGCACGAGTGGATTTTTACGTGTATTTCCGTTTTTACCCCGCCATTCAGGCAGTATACGCCGATTTCGGGGGAGGCATCCTGGGTATATTCGTGTTTCTACAACCCACCGAACTCTGACATTACAGGATCTTTTCCGTGCGCACTTGGTCTTGTGCTTGCGTGTACACACGAAGGGGGTTAGGTCACTAGCAGGTCTGCATATAAGTTGAACTGGGAGATCGGAAAAATCTCCACTCTTAACCCACCAGGCGGCGGCGACCGGGATTCGAACTCACGACCTCCCGATTAGGAGGCCGACGTCTTACCCTCACGCCACTGCGCCCGTCTATCAATAGACGGTGTTCAGAAATAACTGTGTCAGGTTTGCATGGGTTGCTGAAGAGTTAATTACTTTCCCTTGTTTCCCTAGAAACATTGTGGCCAGCCTACAATGTCACGTGTAGCTCGCCTCAGTATGTCTATGGAAAAGCAAGGAAAAACAATGGAAAGCGACACTTCTACCACCCATAAAAACCTGACAGACTCATTTCCGGAATGTTTCTATTCGGAGTTGTGTAACTTATTTTCTCACGAGAAAATGGTTCGACGCACACACAAAAAAGGATAATTGCTACAAGGCGTTAATGACTGAAAATTGATACCGTGGGATAGACCGCCGAAACGTTAAAGGGTTGGTGGGGTTAGGTGGGGGGAGGGGGGAGGGGGGGGGAGCAATGATGAAGAAGAATTTTCTTCTTCTTCTTCTTCGTACGACGGTTGGCAGTACGAAGAAGAATCAATATACTTGTCACATGCTGAAATATAATCCTTCGAAAGCTCTTCTTTGGTTATGTGTTTGCCGCTGACTTAAGACCGATATACATGTAATTGTATGTGTTATTCATTGATATGTGTGTGATTCCACTTGAAATAATGTTGAGTTGTTGTATTTTTCCAATGATTGTACAGCGCCTTGAGCAGGGTACATACATATTATACATTATCTATCATTATTATTGATAACAGGGTATAGGTAGACATTTTCCAAACGTGTTTACAAAATCTATACTATACACGACTAATCATCAAGGTGACGTTACATGTGATCGCAGACATCTCGCGTCATTATGTGCCGACGCTTGTATTTTGTGTACGATTGAACGCTAACAAACATGCACTCTGTTTTGGTCTCGACCAGTCGATTGAATAATAGTGAATACAAGTTTTAGTCGTGCTCTGACGTTACATAGCCCAAAGAAGGGAAATTCAATTTGTAATCGATACATTTCTATATCTATTTATCACAGACTGAATTTGAATCAGATATTTGCAAACACCATGCGTGCTAGTCTTTCGGATGAGACGAAAAACCGAGGTCCCTTCGTGTACACTACATTGGGGGTGTGCACGTTAAAGATCCCACAATTGACAAAAGGGTCTTTCCTGGCAAAATTGTACAGGCATAGATAAAAAATGTCCACCAAAATACCCGTGTGACTTGGAATAATAGGCCGTGAAAAGTAGGATATGCGCCGAAATGGCTGCGATCTGCTGGTCGATGTGAATGCGTGATGTATTGTGTAAAAAATTCCATCTCACACGGCATAAATAGATCCCTGCGCCTTGAGTCCGAGTCTGGAGATACGCGCGCGATATAAGACTTCATATAGCAATAATATATAGAACACAGATGCTTGTTTGGTTATGTTTCCTTAATTTTGTTTGTACAGTATCTATATTGTACACATATATACATACTGGTTCCTTTCTGAAAGATTTGGTGGGGTTGCAAGCCCTTGGGGCAAATTTTTGATTAGTGCTTTCGTGAACAAGAAACAATTGACAAGTGGCTCTATCCCATCCCCGTCCCTTCCCTCCGTCGCGATATAACCTTGAATGGTTGAAAACGACGTTAAATACCAAAAAAAGAAAGAAAGAAAGGGGTTGGGGGGGGGGGGGGAGCAATGACGAAGAGGAATCCATATACTTGTAACATGCGTGTGTGCAGGCTATAGATTTTTGGTAAGTGTTGAGATGAAAGTGGAATATTCCATGTAAATGTATAGAAAAGTGTGTGTGCTTTGACCGTTGCTGCTATAAGCGAGGCATCTTAAAATGAAGTTTTCTTGTGGTATCACAAATATGTTCATATCGTGACAATTAAAAATATGAACTTATCCCATTTGTCACCATTATTGTACAACAAAGCACTCTTTCGCCGACTGTGAACTTTTCAGATTTATTTTTCGAAGAACAAGCCTCGAACCATAACATTTCATCGGAGGCTAGATGTCCTTGACCTCTGACCGGTTTGGGTAATAAAACACTTTATCCTACATACGTGAGAGAGACACCCGTGAGATAATAATCGTTCAAATCACACGTGTGTATATCATGTAAATGAGGTCATGTCAAGCAAGTCTGGCAGGGACCAGTTTTTCCACATGCTCATGATGCCAAAGTCACCGAGACAAACGTCATTATAGAAACAAAAATTGCGCTCGCTAATTACCCTCGGTGAATCCTTAGAACTAACACGTCACGCCACACTTTCAGAGTGACGTTTCTTTGCTTTGACGTACTAGATTGCACGAGGCTTTGGAAAAGATCGAGGTTCCAAAACAAGCCTCTTCAATTTAACTGTCTCGACTGCAAGACATTTTTAGTAAATACACGTAAGTACAGTATGTAGGATAAACAGAATACTACATGGCTTGCTGTGTCGTACCAGATTTACACTCGTTGCTTTTTCAAATAGTGAACAGCTCGCTTTCGCTCGCAGTTCAATATTTAAAAAAACAACTCGTGTAAATCTGGTACGACACAGCCAGCCATGTAGTATTCTCTATGTCTTTACATGCTGACCCTGGCGATCGGCGTCATGTTCGCAATTCTCACAGTATCAATTATTACCCAGTATACGTGTGTGTGTGTGTGTGTGTGTGTGTGTGTGTGTATGTGTGTGTGTGTGTGTGTGTGTGTGTGACGGTGTGTGTGTGTGTGTATGTGTGTGTGTGTGTGTGTGTTTGTGCATAGGTGTGTGCGTGTGTGTGTGGTGGTGGTGGTGGTGGTGTGTGTGTGTGTGTGTGTGTGTGTGGTGGTGTGTATGGTGTGTGTGTGTGTGTGTTTGCGTGTGTGCGTGTGTGTGTGTGGTGGTGGTGGTGGTGGTGTGTGTGTGTGTGTGTGTGTGTGTGTGTGTGTGTGTGTGTGTGTGATTCTGTGTGTTCTTGTTTGTTACACTGGTTCGTGCTTACAAAAACGTATGACTGACCCTAGCTGACCTCGGTCAAGGAAAATAAGACAGAGAGAAAAGTCTGCACAATTGAGTGTAGTCGTTGAA
>NC_090246.1:64463907-64511407 GCF_037325665.1 Littorina saxatilis | reverse complement strand
TTGTAGTCTTTCACCAACTCATTCCTTCCAAACAATAGCCAATGTTTTAATTAGAACATACAAATTGGTTTGTTTCTGACATAGCAATTATCAACTCATTCTTCAAATTCTCAAATATTTTCTTGCTTACAATAATCAATTCATGACCTTTTGAAACTCATTCATTCATTGTCCACGACCTTGTGAAACTCACTCATTCATTGTCAACGTCATAACATATTTACAAGGACAAGAAAGCAAATAAACAAAACATAACTTTTACGTTATGTAGAGGTGACGATGTAGCTAGCCTTCAACCTTACGGCCTCCATCGCACCCTCGCCACACTGGCATCACCCCGCACAAGTCAGACTGGGGCGGCCTGTTACAAAATATAACACCCTACTGTAACAACTAACAATATTCAAAAACACACCAACCGAGCACAAGAAAATTATACAATTCCGAAATTATTCAAGTACACAAGTCATGTCCGCGCATACAAAAGAAATGTTCAAGTTCACACAAAACTAGCAAAGTACCTCATCTTCCAATATGGCGGCACCCATACAAAAGTCCAAGTCATCCCGGCAATGTTTCCCGGTTCCAAGGTTGACATCAAGATCAAATGTTTTCTTGCAAAGTTGATATCAAAACCAAGAGCAGGTTTTCTCATCCGAGAGCCCAGGTCGAATGACTTTCAATTGTCAGGCAGTTTACAATCACAACTCACAAAATCAGGCGGTTGCGATTATAACGTGAACAACTCGCACAGTTGTAAATTCACGTGCCGCGAACCCAGTTTGACCGTCCGTAGCTAACCATGGAATTTTACTGAACTGTTAAAAGTTTCCACTCTCAAAGTTAAACAACTCCTGACAACCTCTTTGTATTACAAAAAAGCACTAGTTATATCCCTTCAACTATAAACACCATAACCGCCATTCATTACATCACCCCTTTCCCCGATTAAAAAAAAATGTGAACCCAAAATGAACAATTTTTTTTTCAAAAACTGTACAAGTATAAGTATTCCAGTAACAAGAAACATTTTTAGATACATAAAAAACAAGAAGAGCAAACGCTCGATCGAGTCACTTTCGCAGTTCTGAATATTATATGAGGCATCAGATGGACAGGAAGAAATTGCTATTCACAACACAATGAGTCACGTTCACATAAAATTTGAGCCCGGTCACTTTTATAGTTTCCGAGAAAAGCCCAACGTTAAGTTGTGTGTTGCCGAACAGAAAAGGCTAGTTATCTCCCTTGTTTTTCTGATAACGTTCGTAAAAGGCTACAGATGTAAATACTTTGATGTAAAGAATAATCCTACAAAGTTTCAATCACATCCGATGAACTTTGTCAAAGATATAAAATGTCTAATTTTTCCTTTGACGCTGACCTGTGACCTTGAAAAAGGTCAAAGGTCAACGAAACCATCGTTAAAGTGTAGAGGTCATTGGAGGTCACGACTAAACAAAATATGAGCCCGATCGCTTTGATAGTTTCCGAGAAAAGTCCAACGTTAAGGTGGTGTCTACGGACGGCCGGCCAGACGGCCGGCCGAACAGACTAACACTGACCGATTACATAGAGTCACTTTTTCTCAAGTGACTCAAAAATACATAAATAGATTAATAAATAATCAAAGCATAAGGAAAACATTTATTAAATACTCTGTCCGTTCCCAAAGAGTGCAATCAGTTTACAACCAAAAGACAGTGCCATCCACCAAAAAAGTGACGAAAGCCACGAGGCTGTCCTTAAACATGAGCAACAATGGCAAGCACAATAAACCACATTTACGCCGCCGTGTAGATAATCACCCACTGTGTTAATCCACAACAGTTATACTCATGGACATTCAGCAATTTTCGCCTATCACTGAATGCTATAACATTGACATTCTTGGTACCAAAGATCGCCAACAAAGTTTGAGTAGCCCCCGCTAAACTCAATACAGTAAACCTCGACTACAACACAAAATGGTACTAGCATCAAAAATATCCAAATAAATTTTTCCAGCCAGATTAAAAAAATAATCACAATGTGAAAAAAAACAAGAACAAAATTAAATTAGTTCTTAATACATACACAGCATATCAACACTCACAGCACAAAAAGTATTGTCCTTGTTGATTGCAGAAAGTCTTTTCACTGTCCTTTCAACCATCATGTTCCATTCACTTCGTCAAGCGTGACAACACATCAGCCTCAAAATTCCTGACTCCAGGAATTGGCACTACTGTGAATGAATACTCTTGGAGAGACAGAGCCCATCGCAACAGTCGTCCGTTGGCAGTTTTGGACTGTCGTAAGTACGTCAACGGTCTGTGATCAGTCTCAACAAAGAAATGTGAGCCAAACAAGTAGCGATGGAATTTGTCAACTGCCCACACCAACGCTAGGCACTCTCTCTCCACAGTAGAGTATCTGGTTTCTCTTTCCAGCAGTTTCCTGCTGGCATACAGAACTGGATGAAGGACGTCGTCATCATCAGGCTGCATCAGGGCTGCTCCAATCCCCGTGGAGGATGCATCCGACCGCACTGTGAACGGCCTGGAAAAGTCTGGCAATCTCACCAGTGGTTCAGACGACAAAATTTCTTTGACCCTGTCAAAAGCCATCTGACACTCTTTTGACCAACGAACTTTGTTTGGTTGGTTCTTCTTTGTGAGTTCTACCAGGGGGGACACAATAGACGCGAAGCTTGGGACATAGCGCCTATAGAAACTGATGAGCCCTACCAATGACCGGACTTGTTTCTTTGTGGTTGGGACAGAGACATTCAAGATTTTGGACACTTTGGAGGGAACTGGACGCATGCTACCCTCCCCAACTATGTGACCCAAAAACTCAATAGAGTCAAACCCTGCCTCTACTTTCGACGGTCTCACAGTCAACCCATGTTTTCCCAGTTCTGTCAACAGTCCGTCAAGTGCCTCTAGATGCTCACACCAGTCTTCCGTGGCTACAAGTACGTCATCAAAGAAATGAACAGATTTGAACCTATCCAGATCCAACATCTTCATCATCCTCGCGAAAGTACTTGGTGCTGTACTCATTCCGAACGGCATCTTCTTGAACTGATATAGACCTTGAGGGGTACGAAAAGCCGTTTTTGCTCGATCAGACTCTGCCATCGGAATTTGCCAATAGCCCTTAGCCAGATCTATCTTTGTGAAATGCTGCCTGCCCTGCAATGAAGCAAACAGAACTTCCGGATCCGGTATTGGCTCAGCGTCAAACTCCGTAATCTTATTGAGGTGTCTGAAATCGATGCAAAAACGAGTACTTCCGTCCTTCTTCTTGACTAGAACAATAGGAGACGAGAACGGAGAAATAGACGGCTCTATTACGTCTAGATCTAACATCTTCTTCACTTCTTCTTCAACCACTTTCTGAGACTCAAATGGTAACGGATACTGTTTCACATTGACCACAGCACCTTCAGGAATCCTCACCATATGCTGCACTAGGTCACAAGTACCAGGCAAATCCGTCATTTTGTCCTGATGCTTCTGAAACACCGCCTGCACTTTTTGTTTTGCCTGCATAGACAAGTCAGGACTATAGACCACATCATCTACATTCTCAGTCTGAACTGTAGGAACTGACTGTAGTTTGACTTTCTGAATGTCTACCTCCTCTACTGCACTGGACCCACTGATCACTCCCAATGAGGCAACAACTGGGTTCTGACCAACAAACGACACCACACAACCAGACGACTCTTCCGATTTTCCTTGGCCAACTTTCTCGAACAGGTCATGCAACGTTTTGTCATCCATTTGCATTTTGGACAGTTTCTCAGCATTGATATCAAGTTGGGGAACTTTAGCGGTCAACAGCGGTCTAAAAGGACGTTCTTCTCTAGCTTTTTGACCTCTTGTCTGGACTGCGCTAGTAACCTCGACACATCCAAATGTACATCCCTGTATTCTCCCCAAAATGACGTCACATACTGGATTGTCGATCACACATGCCTCAACACTTCCAGAAAAGTATGGTGTATCCAGGCAAGCTCGCCAATGTAAGAGATTTGAAATAAAGAAGATCCGTATTTATCCTTATTAATCTCCTTCCAGATTCTTTATAGGTGCACACACACACAGTCAATCATCTGACTCCCGCTCAGAAGTTTAGGAAAGCAGAGAGAAGATTAGAAGAATTTGTAGTCTTTCACCAACTCATTCTTTCCAAACAATAGCCAATGGTTTAATTAGAACATACAAATTGGTTTGTTTCTGACATAGCAATTATCAACTCATTCTTCAAATTCTCAAATATTTTCTTGCTTACAATAATCAATTCATGACCTTTTGAAACTCATTCATTCATTGTCCACGACCTTGTGAAACTCACTCATTCATTGTCAACGTCATAACATATTTACAAGGACAAGAAAGCAAATAAACAAAACATAACTTTTACGTTATGTAGAGGTGACGATGTAGCTAGCCTTCAACCTTACGGCCTCCATCGCACCCTCGCCACACTGGCATCACCCCGCACAAGTCAGACTGGGGCGGCCTGTTACAAAATATAACACCCTACTGTAACAACTAACAATATTCAAAAACACACCAACCGAGCACAAGAAAATTATACAATTCCGAAATTATTCAAGTACACAAGTCATGTCCGCGCATACAAAAGAAATGTTCAAGTTCACACAAAACTAGCAAAGTACCTCATCTTCCAATATGGCGGCACCCATACAAAAGTCCAAGTCATCCCGGCAATGTTTCCCGGTTCCAAGGTTGACATCAAGATCAAATGTTTTCTTCCAAAGTTGACATCAAAACCAAGAGCAGGTTTTCTCATCCGAGAGCCCAGGTCGAATGACTTTCAATTGTCAGGCAGTTTACAATCACAACTCACAAAATCAGGCGGTTGCGATTATAACGTGAACAACTCGCACAGTTGTAAATTCACGTGCCGCGAACCCAGTTTGACCGTCCGTAGCTAACCATGGAATTTTACTGAACTGTTAAAAGTTTCCACTCTCAAAGTTAAACAACTCCTGACAACCTCTTTGTATTACAAAAAAGCACTAGTTATATCCCTTCAACTATAAACACCATAACCGCCATTCATTACATCCTGATTTGGCCTATATGGTCCGCTGGACCCAAAACGCAACAACAATCAAATCAGCTAAAGCTAAGGATCTCTCCGAAGAATCGCGTTTAATACACGGGTGCAGAAAAGTTCAGACGGTAGAAGACAAGGTAGGTGCGGACTCTTGTCCCTTCTTCCCCCCTGAGGTGGTGGACGTGGCCGTCCCTGTGTCCTTGGCTTTACGCGTCAGCCTGACTCGCCACAGCTTCATTACGCGCGCGTTGCCACAATAGCTAACAGCCAAGTGCAGTCCCTGAAGCCCGTTCAGCACCGCCGACACGTAACGCAGCCACTCGCATCCCGGGATCTCGGCCATGAGCGCGAACAACCAGCAGAAACCTGTCAGCGAGGACAGCCTGGCGTAGATGCCGATGTAGTTGGGTTCAGCCTGTCGCCCGTAGTTCTGCACGCGCTCCGCACCAGACAGAGCACGTGCGGTCAGCCCAAGGAGCACGAGGTTAAAGGTCACGGCCGCGGCCAGCGGCAGAACGAAAGCCACGCCTCTCAGAAGCACGGAGTTGAGGTAACACACGTGTCCGCCGTAACCCGTCTCCTTCCCATGAGTGCGCAGTGCAGTGCAGCCGACGACCAGAGCTAGGATGAGGGCAGGGAGGGTGTGGGTGAGAGCAAGGTATCGTTTGAAGTACCAGCGCTGACGGTGCGGGGCGTGTAGGGTGTCTCGCTGCGTGACAAATACGTGGAACATGTGAAAGGAGCACACGCAAGACCAGCTGATGACGCACAACCACGCGTAATGCAGCAGCATGCCAAGCACGTGGCACCCGTTGAAGTCAGTCCTGCCCGGTACCATGAAGAGCAGGACTTGAGCCAGCAGCAGCCAGCCCGCCAGCCACATGTTGTTGAGACCCGGCAGAGTCCGCAGCTGGGAGAAGACGCAGTAAGTAATCAGTAGGAAGATCAGGCTGACGATGGACACGATCACACAGCAGAGGAAGAGTGTTTCTTCTCCAGGCAAGGACCAGTGTCTGGACACTCTGAGCATCCTTGTTGACTCCGGGGTCAGTCCAGCCTCGCGGTACGCCTGCTGCAAGTAGACGGTCGGCACATAATGACGCCCGCTGTATTTGCGAATTTGCCACATAGGCAGAGAGACGTTGACGTAGGTAAGGGTCACCTCTAGCTCTCCTCCGGGGACGACTTCGAATTCAGATGAATTCAGGACGACTTGAGTGAAGGGAGTCAGGGGACCGAGCAGTATTCTTGTTAGTCCGTTTGAATCGATGTCAGCAATGGTATGGTTAAGTAAAACTGAGTACTCAAAGTACGGATCTTCTCTAGAGCAGCAAGAACCGTTGCGGTAAGACACTGAAAAAGAACCGCCAACGCTGGATGCGTAAGATTCCAAGTTTGTCCGAAATTCGATAGTTTTGTCATCGAGAACATTCAGAGACAACCACGAATTCGTTAAGTCCTTGATGAGTTGAAGCTCAAATAGAGTCTGGTTCTCCAGCTTAGGAGTAGCGAACTGTACATACGTCTTAAACGAACCCTTATAGGTCCAAATATCTGACACCTGAATGGCGTATGTAGTCACCGTAAGTTGCTGCATTGCTACAGCAAGGTACGCGGTGATGACCCCTTTGGCCAGCGTCCAGTCGTTCAAACAGGGGACGTGTGTAGCATTCGTGAGCATCGTGAAAGTAAGGCCGATGTGATAAAACAAAACGCTGCTGTTGTACGCGGTGAGGTCTGCGCAATACGGCAGTCCTGGGGTGCGAGTGCGACCAGTCTCACAAGTGACGTTTCGGCATTTGTCCTGCAGACACAGAGGTTTGATTTAACATATGGAAGTATACATAACGATCGTTCTGTGATTTCTGTGTTTGTATAGGGGGTGGGGTGGGGGTGGGGGGATAAAAACAAAAGAAAAGACAAATAAAATAAAAGTGAAGACAAGTCGTGGGGTGCAAATGTCATCGGTCTTGCTAGTGAAGTTCGTGTATCTGCCCATTAAATCATTGGTGAAATGGAAATGTATCTCTTGAGGTCCCGATCTTAAAGACATCACGTACAAGTCATAACATCTACACGAGAAAGAGAGAGAGAGAGAGAGAGAGAGAGAGAGAGAGAGAGAGAGAGAGAAAGAGAGGAAAAGACGCAGAGAGCGACAGACAGACAGACAGACAGACAGACTGAGAGACTGAGAGACAGAGAGACAGAGAGACACAGACAGACAGATCGGGGGGGGGGGGGGGGTTGTGCAAAAAGGCAGTGACAAAAACTACGCTTACCAGAACCACATCGTACCACTGATGCTCCTCACACTTGCTTGGGGCCACTGTGTCGTACGTGTCCACGTACAGCGGCCTTAGTGATGTTATTACAGCACTTTGCGTAAACGTTTTTTGTTGAGAGCTACACCCATCGTTACTGGGAACAACAGCGTCCAGATTGCACAAAGCGCAAAACAGGTTTCTGTAGCTGAACCCTCTGTAAAAAACTGGATAGCTGTACTGACGACACAGCTCTTCTATGAGGTCACCACCAGCCGTCTTTATCTTGTCACAAGTCTCGATGTGAGTTGTCATGACGTCAGCGCCGCCCTGCCTGCACGGTCTGTTGGGAATAATTGGCCAGTTTTGCTCGTTTCTGTGATTGGAAACGAAAACCTTTTCTTGCGTGTCCAGGCAAGTAGCCTGCGAGAGGGTAACTAGTCTCATGTCCCCGTTGCATTCTCCGTAGTGTGTGTTGCAGTAGATAGCCCCCGTGGCCAAGGACATGACCAGAGAGCTTACGTTTCCCCCACAACAAGGACAATCCTCGGCGAATCCTTTTTGGCTCGTTTCCCCTGGTGGGCAAGTGGCGATTACTTTCACAAAACGTCTCTCGAACCCGAACATTATCTCCTGGCATTGATGTATGTCTGCCCTGGTGACGTCAGGCAGGTCATCGCTGCCAACCTGAGGACAACAGTCCCTGTAGTGTTTGCACATTTCGTCGCAGTAGCAAGTCGAACAACGGACCCCTTCCAAGGTAAGACACTGGTCATTTTCCAGGCTGATAAAGCTGGTTCCGTTGCAGTAACTTCCACACAGCTCGTTCTGGGCATGGAAACTTTTATTCACTGCGCTGGCCACATACGGCTCGTCTGGCAGGTTGTATAAAGGACTCACGTCTAGCTGCTGATCGTTGACACGCGAACTCACATACCGGTCTCCTTTCAAAAGTGATCTTTCTCTGGAGTTCAGATTTACCAAGTCCTTCCTCTCTCCATGCTCTCTATCTCCTGCATTTGCTTCTAGCGTCTTGTTTTCATTATGCCCGTGCACAGCTGAATTGAAAGCGTCTATTCCGCTGAAAATATCTGTGTTGTTAGTGTCCATGACGTGTGTTTTGTCATCAGCCTCTGTGCGGGCAGCGATGACGGCTGTTGCTGCAACCAGGAATGCGACGAACCAGACGGATGATGCTCTGCAAGGTAAACTCATAATCAGTCTGAAGCTGCTCATGATGTTGCGGATTGATAATGATGTGTGTGTGTGTCTGTCTCTCTCTCTTTCCCTCTCGTTGGTGGTGGCTCTTGATAGGTCAGTCTGCAAAATTAATAAATCAATCATTCAAGCAAACCAGAAAGCAATCCACCCATTTTACAAACCACCTATCCATCCATATATCAATTCATGAACCATTCAAATGATCTTGCCGAAAGAAGTGAAACACGAAAATCCGTGGAATAATCCAACTACGCGGTTTTGTCAAGAAGGTCGAGTAGCCACAAAGAGTAGCGGTTTTTACTCATTTTGATCGCACTGAATAAGAACGGCGTACAGCAAGAAGACGCAGAAGATGAACAACAATAGACAACTCAAAACTTAAACGGACGCACACTTGGACTAACTGACGAAAGATAAAGAGAAATCGCAGGTCACCGGTTTTGCTTCGGACTCACCATTCAGTGGAAAACACAAGGCAATAAAGTAGTTTTGAATGAAAGTATCATAAGACACAAAAGTACTACCAACATGTCAGAATAGCCTGTTATTCGATCGTATTCAGATCGCGGGGAAAATCTTTCCATGCTCATCAAGGAGAGAATATAAATTAACTTATGCTCTTAATAGACAGCAGCCGGGTGCAGGAACGGAGGGGGGAGGGTGGGTGTAGGTAATTGTACTACGCGTAAAAGCCTAATGAAAAGAAAGTAATAGTGCCGGGGAAGGGAGGGGGGGGGGGCTGTAGTTAATTGTACTACGCGTAAAAGCCTAATGAAAACTCGGAAAGTAATAGTGCCGGGGAGGGGAGGGGAGGGGAGGGGGGTGTTTTAGTTCATTGTACTACGCGCGCGTAAAAGCCTAATGAAAAGAAAGCACAGAAAATAAAAGTGCCGGAAACCACGGCTCTCCGGGGAATGGACAATGAGGCCATTATGACCCTTCCTATCTAGATCAACTTTCACCACAAGTCGTGAATTGACTGCGATGACCGCAGGGCTCGGTGGCTATGAATATCATTTAGTAACGTGGCGCTGGAAACCTAGGCTACAACCGAGCGATGCCATATATATGCAATCTAATTGCAGCAAAATAACAGACTGAACGTGGCGCCACATAGTCCACCCTTTGGGAAATATCAAAAATGTCAGGTGCTTTAGCTTGTAAACTCATGTTTTGTCGGATTTGACGATTTATGTGCGCATCCACTTTCTGTTCCTTTTGCAGATAATTTTCAAAAGTGCTAGCGTGCACGTTCCGCCGACATGCATCGTGTGGAGCTGGTGTTGTGTATAATTTAGTATTTTCGTCATGTTCGGGTTTTATCGCATTTCCACCTAAACAGTGTTCCATTCGGCTTAACCAAAACAATATACAAATATAGGTCAGTAAGTTAGCTAGATAGCCTCTCTCTCTCTCTCTCGTTTATGTTTAACAAACAAACACACACACACAAACACACAAACACACAAACACACACACACACACACACACACACACACACACACACACACATACACAACTAACTGGAACATGCGAGACTGACGCAAGGGGAAAACATTTTTACAAAAAGTGTTGAGATTTGCATCGTATTCTGCAGTCTACAGCACTGGCTATGTTCCAGCAGAGACATAGATAGAATGTATGTCTCTGGTTCCAGTCACTGCGAAAACCACATAAATCTCGGAAATTAATGCAAAACATTTAAGCAGACACTGGAAGAGAGCGCGCCTAGAAGTTACACAGTCTATATAGTATATATATCTTTGACGCCTGTGCGCGGCGGCATCCTTTTTTAAACCATCATCATGCCACGATAATTAGCACCGAGAAACCCATTTTCTTAAAGGCACAGTGTGTGTGTGTGTGTGTGTGTGTGTGTGTGTGTGTGTGTGTGTGTGTGCGCGCGTGTGTTTGTGTGTGTGTATGTGTGTGTGTGTGTGTGTGTGTGTGTGTGTGTGTCTGTGTCTGTGTCTGTGTGTCTGCTTGTCTGTATGTGTCTGTGTCTGTGTGTTCGTAGAGACCGAAATGTCATCTAGTTTTGAACTATTTCCAAGTCCCGCAAAATGCATGGAAGGTCAATAGCTTACACGTATAACAGTCACATAATGATACTCTTTTGACGAATCGTACGGAATACAGGCAGATTTGAGTTTGTTTTACCCGTACCCACACGGTTGAAGAGGACGTAGCTACAAAAGAATAGCCTCTGAGGCTATAGTAGACACTAATCAGTAAGTCACCCATTAAGTTCGAATTTCTTGATTAATTGCTGATGGCTTATAAAATGTATTCGAAGATAGGCTACATTCCCACTCTGAACAGAAAGCACTGAAGCTGTTGTATTGTTTGTATGTGCCAAGGTTGAGGAATGGCCTTAAGCGATGTTGAAAGCCCAGGAAGATCTGAGACGATATTTCAAATCGTGTTCACAGCTGGGTAGGAATGTGCCTTTAAAGGGTCAATGTACTACTATCAGAAAAGAATTTCAAGACAGCAACATCAACAACAACGGCAACAACGTCTACGTAAATATGACAAACTTACACGCAAACACACTAAAACAAACAAACAAACAAACAAACAAAGCAACCGTGCATTGGTAGCACATAAATAAATCATTTCAGTGCTGACTGACAGACTTACTGACTTACTGACTGATTGGCTGACTGGAACCAGTAGTATAAAATCACTCACTCACTCAATCAATCAAATAACCAATCAGTCAAATAATCAATCAATCCGTCATTAAATTAATCGGTCAATCAATCAATCAGTCAATCAACCAATCAGTCGAACAATCAATCAATGAAACAATCAATCATTCAACCGATCAATCAATCAATCAACCAACCAAACATTCAGTCACAAACAACAACAGCAAAGTTCTACACTCACCAATTGAGAAACGTTAAGCTGTTGCTGGTACTCTTTTTGCAGTCTGCATTTGGTACTGCTGCTTTGCTGTATGCGGCACTATAGTGTCAGCGTCAGTGGAGCGAGGAGGACGAGCCAAGCTGCATCCTCGGTAAATGGATGGGATAATGCACGCGACGCCGTGCCTTCTATAACTTCTGCCTCCCTTAATTAACCGACAGACCATTAGGCCTAACAGGCGCCCGAATAAGGTAAACTCGCGTTTGGTTTTCATAATTACGACGTTTGAGTCGTGTTTCGCTCGCACATGTATGCATGACTGCCCATCTGCAGCATTACAGCAGCAGGGCTGCGCACAAAGTAATTGCATAACCAGATCCTATATATATATAGCTTAATCGTCGCATGTGCAGTCACGTGACACATTCTATATAGGAGAAAGGGAGTTTGTCACAGTCGCAACTAAAATCCGCCGTCGCAGTTTGTCGCAAAAATCGACATTCGTGTCGCAAAAAAATCGACAAATGTGAGATTAAACGCCAAATCTGGAGCAAGAAGCCCAACTGCAACACACTTTTGAAGCGTTAGGCAGATTCTCCTACCTGCTCTAGTGTTATGACGTGCATGTATTTGGTAACTGTAGGCCCTATTGTGCTTCTGGATGAGTATTAAATACGGCGTAATAATGAAAGCACTGGCCTGAAGGTAAGGCATGTACTCAGTTTCTGCTGCTGAATAGGGAATACGCGGTAACAATGAAATCAAGACTCAAGATTCAAGGCTAAAAGATAGTACTGTCCATATAAAAACAAGAAAAAGTGCCTTGTAGTCTCAGACAGTTTAAAACATAAAATACATCTAATTCACTGACAGTTTACAAATCACTGGCCTAACTGTCACGAATAATAGGTGTGCAAATAAATAAATAATCTTCTTCTTATTATTATTATTATCATTATTCTGCGTTCAGCCTTCCACATGGGACTGTGGTCAAAATCACATCTAATAGGCTACGTAAGCCCATTTAACTATCTTATTTAATTAATTCCGACGAACGATCCTAAATTGTCATGTTTAATATAGGAGGCAACATACACTCCTTGAGAATCACGGCATGCAAAAATGTAGGAGAGGGATGATTGAAAAAATGGGTTATAAACTTGGAATCAGGGGAAATAGGTGGTACCACTAATTAAGCTGAACACGGCTTATAATATTGACTCACTGAGGCTGCCAACTCCAATTTGTGATCACTGCTCTTTCCTTTAGAAAAGTGGTATAAAAGTGCCATTCCCAACGACAAAATCGTAGAAACATGGCCCTCAACTGTCTCCACATGATTGTAAGATAAATAATGGCAATTATACTAAACACACGGACACAGACAGACATAGTCAGGCACATAAATAGACAGAAAGACAACAGACAGAAAGACAGACACACAGACAGACATACATACAGACAGACAGACAGACAGACAGACAGACACACACACACACACACACACACACACACACACACACACACAGAGAAAGAAGACAGACAGACAGACACACAGACAGACAGACAGACAGACAGACACACACACACACACACACACACACACACACACACGCGCGCGCGCGCGCGCGCTAACGTCAATCATTATCATTGTCGATGGTGTTGTAAACCTCGTGAAATCTGTGCGGGGATTTACATGTGATACGAACATCTTTCCAATTAGACACACAACGGAAACCCACCACCTGAATGCTTTCTGCGCTAATTTTGTAAACTGATGACATTATAGTGTATATACATGTAAATCTTTGAAATAAATGTAGAAACAATGCCACTGTGCACAGGAAGTAATCAGGCTGCAATATTTGTGTGGTAATGGGCCACGTGAAATGATGCCCTTATTCCATGCAGTAAGCTAGCCATGATCGTTGACAGGAGAAGGAAGATAATATTGAAGATAATGTTGTTGATGATTTTGTGAATTGCGCGATGTATGTCCTGGCTTTTGCGTATGGTAAGAGAATCCTTCCATTTGGACTCACACCAAAATTCTACATCCTGAATGATTTGTGTGTAAAGTGGGAGTTGTTCAGCTACACGAGTTAATTTCCATGATTGACGCAGGTGTCAGTTACGATATCAATTATTGAGCGCAAAATTCTCACTTCGCACACAAAAAAAGTGCGATCCTCTTGATTTTGTTCGTAGGCCTATACTAGTATGTCCAAGTGAAAGGATGTTGTTATCCCAATTCAGGTAACTTTAAACTGCAAAACATTAAAAGGTTCTACATGATTCTACTCCGCGTGCCTGTGGTCCGTGATTTTCTGGCCCCTAATTGCACATGATGGCAGATGGCTCATCATAAAATTAACGTCCTCCCGGCTACAATCTTGACAATTGCCTTAATAATCATATCCCGAGCGAGACAACATGTTGAAACCACTTAGTAATACAACTAAGTTGCTGAAACACAGTGTCCACTGGCTTGATCGTCTACTAAACAACTGAAGCAAAGTGAACTATGACAGTGGTGTTGTTGAAATTCAGTATTGCTGCATGTAGCATGCATCAGTGTTAATGAAAATACAATAAACAGCTGAAACAATTGCAAAGTGTGGTAAACAAGAAATTCCTCCGAGGTAGGAAAAACACCCCCGTCCTTACCATTATCACTGCCACCAACTGAGAAGGCACTGCTAACAAGTGTGGTTAAAATAAGTTGATTGAGTGGGCAAAGAGACAGGCGGAGAAAAAGACAAATCAATATAACTCTTTCTGTAACACCTACTGACCGCATACAGAAAACAAAAGATCCCGAAAAAGAAAAAAAATCGGTTTGCGCTGCGCGCTGAGAGCAGGTATTGAAATATCTCATCGACCAGATTTTGTACGGGGTGTATCTGCCGCTTCGCCGGGTAGCAAGTAGAGCCGAATACCCGGCTTGAGTGGCGCACTGTACGCCGGCTTCGAACCATGGACCCGTCAAGCTTCGGTCCCTTCCAGACTCGTGGAATGGGAACAGCACGAACATGATTCAGGGGCCATAATGCCATTCCTGATCATATCATGTCGAGTCCCTTACTTGTCGACGACGCCCTAGGTACCACATCACAAACAGAACTGTGCAATACACAGGTGTTTTCTACAGACACACTCAAACACACACACACAGAGAAGCCGTATATATATATCTATATTTATTGTATAAATATATAGAGATAGATGAGAGTGTATTTTTCGCGTGGCTATAAATTGATTCGACCTTTGCACTTTTACAGTGAGGATAATTTACGGGTTCAATTTACGTTCTGGACACTGCGGTGACCTTCTAAAAATAGTAACAGAACGCCGGGAATATCCGAAGGGAATATAGTGCACCATACGAAGGAAGGGAGGTAAACGCTGAAAACATGGAGAAGATAAGGAAGAGTTATGCCGTAGTTGATCCCCCAAAAAACCCAAAATCCACCAATAACTCCCTAACCGTGTGTTTGACTGGTCCCAATTTTTGTAAGGACCGTCTCAGGAATGTATAGAACCTGTTCACCAAGTTTGGTGACGATCGGTCCGTTCAGTCTTGAGATCTACTTGCGAACACAAACAAACACATCGAGTGAAACCTATACACACCCCTATACCGGGGGTGTAAATATGACAGTGGTGTTGTTGAAATTCAGTGTTGCTGCATGTAGCATGCATCAGTGTTAATGAAATTACAATAAACAGCTGAAACAATTGCAAAGTGTGGTAAAATATGACAGTGGTGTTGTTGAAATTCAGTGTTGCTGCATGTAGCATGCATCGGTGTTCATGAAATTACATTAAACGGCAGCTGAAACACAGTTTTGTAAAATATGACTGTGTCGTCCTTGACAGTCTGAGGGTTGCTGGACCGAGCAGCTTTAAGGCGGTAAGTAATTGAGCCCCGGCAAAGTCGACTTCGCGAAGACTTCATGAAATCTGTTTTTACCGACAACTCAGTGCTGAAGCTTCGTGCGGCCAACTTCGCGAAGTATACTTCGCATTATGTACTTCGCCCAGTTTTTAAGCGTGTGTAGGAATGCCAGGCATGTGTCTACAAGCATTCTACGATGTGGGGAGGAACACAATAAGCCGGAGTGCCAAAAGTATACGTCATTAATTTTAATTTGCACGTCTTTCACTGTCCTGCACAGTCACATGAATCAAGTTAATGTTGTCTTCATAATGTTCCGTAAAAATTCAAAAAAATACTCCTCCTGGCTGGCCTCCGAAAAAAATGCATATGAAAATCCTGGTCAGCCCTGTGTAGTCGGAAAATAACACTGCGGGGAAAAAACACTACAACAGTGTTTTTTCACCAGTAAAATATCACTGGGAGTGTTATTTTCCTAGGAAGATTACACTCCTTCACCCAGGTAAAAATGACTACGCCCAGGAAATTAACACTACCCCAGGGAAAAAAGACTGCTCTAGTTTAAAAGTGCACTTGCAAAAAAAAAAAAGAAAAGTAAAATCCTTTCGAAGTGCGCACAGCGGTTCACCTAATACATTTTCTCTTGGGTTTCAGCTCTGCCATGGGGGTTGCGATCGAGCCACCTTCTCTCATCTCCACTTTGAGTATTCACGCTGATCGTGGTGTTCAGGTACATGGCAGCTGCCATGATCTCTGTTTCTGTAGCCCAGATACCATTTGCTGCCATCTTTGTCGATTTGAGGTATTCTTCTGTGTCCATACCAATATAACGGCCCAAAACGTCTTCGTTGTGTTTGATGGTTTCTACAACTGCGCGTCGGATCTTTTCATGAAAATCTTAAGACCCTGCGACCTCCAGGCTTAACGCTCTGAAAAGACAATTCCCGTCGCCAATAATTGTTTCTGGTTGACGCGGAGCACCCACTTTCGTTTTCGGTCTGAAGGGCATTCTTTTAGGTGCGGCTAACCCCAGAGTCTTGCATTTCAGTCTTCTCCGTGTGGAGTTCGTTGGGGTAAACTGCTTTGGAGGCGCAGGGTCAACCCTAACAATTTGTGGTTCTGATGAACGGTCAGGTTTTACCCGTTCGGAAGAGTCATAAACAGGTTCGGCTCTGTTCTGTCGCTTTCTCTTGCTTGAGCACAATTCACCTTTCCCGTCTTGCATCAACTGCTGATTGATGTTGACGTCATCAGACGATGAACTCTTGGAAACACTAGCACTGGCACTGCAGGAAGTGTCGAAAATGTTGGCGTCGTCAGTCGATGAACTCTGCGGAACACTAGCACCAGTATTCATTGAAGTTGGTCGTTTGCAGCTTTGTACGGATTTCAATTAACGCCATGTGCTGTTTGCTTTAAGATTGTGCCGTCAGGGATTTTCAAAATGTAAGTCTGATGTTGATTGACAGCATGTACCACATAGGGACCTTGCCACGGCCGGAGCCTTCAGTTTCCTCCCTTTCCTATCCGCGCAACGCAGATTCCACAGAAGTACCTGCTCATCCACCACAAACATTCTCTTTTGGCCGTGGCGCTTTTCGTAGTCACGTTTCTGTCTGTCTTGCGCCTGAGTGATGTTCTCTGAAACTTTGTCTTTCACGACAGTGGACAGTTGCCTGAAACTGTCCAGCCTTTGCTTGATATCTTCAGGACAAGACGTGTCTTCACAACCTTCGAAGACGCTGACATTAACGTCGTTGCCATCGGTCCTCAATCGGTAGTCGGGCTTGTCGGCCATACAGCAAAAAGAAAGGGGTGTACCGTGAGCTTTTCCGTGTGCGCTCGTTCTGAAGGCAAACAACACACCTGGCAAAGCATCAACCCAATCTTCTTCATCACGCAGATTTTTCAGCAGCGAAGACTGGATTGTTCGGTTGTTTCTCTCAACAAAGCCATTGGCCTGTGGATGATAGACGCTTGTTATATTTTGTTTCACTCCACTCAGCCTGTGACGCTCAGCAGACAGTGGATTCACGAATTCTCTTCCCTGGTCATTAATCTGTATCTTGGGACACCCGTGACGACAGATCAGTTCATAAAGGAACCTTGCAGTGTCTTTTGCCGACTTTGATGGCAGGGGCTGCGCTTGGCTTCCACCCATTTGGTAAAATAGTCCACAGCAACAACGATACTGCTGAAATCACCTGGAGATTCTGGCATTGATGTGATGTCGATGCCGATCTGAGTCCACGGGGAGGATGGCACGGCGACACTCTGAAGAGATGGAGCTGACTTTTCAAGTCCGGGGAACAACACGTGCACTGAGTTCGGCTCACTGCCTTCGTGCACTCTGACCAAAATGAACACAATTCACGCAGTGTTTTTTTCCTGGCAGTGTTATTTGCCGCCGTAGTGACAGTGTTATTTTCCTGGCGCCAGTGTAATTTTCCTAGGAAAATAACACTCACGCAGTGTTTCTTTCCTTGGAAAAATACACTCCCAGTGTATTTTACCTGGAAGTCTTTTTTGCCTCCTACACCGGCTTAGTTTTCAGCTGTGCCGTACGGACAACCTGATTTGTGCAACTCGGCGTTCAGCGGTGCCACCAGATGTTGTTCACACTGTCATTAATCATTAATACAGATTACAGCGGGACACATCTGCGCATGGATATATGACACAGGTAAAGAATAAACAAACACGTTTGATCTGTGTATTAACCAAACCTTTTCAGAGGCCCAGAGAAGGAAACAGGTGTTAGTTAATTAAACCGAATAGTGTGTAGTCCTAAATTAATGCTATTGTCACAAGCACATCATCACACTTGTAGATGATGTAGCTGTGCGCTTGTTCAGTGGCATATGGAACAAGTGTGTCAGTGTGTGTGTGTGTGTGTGTGTGTGTGTGTGTGTGTGTGTGTGTGAGTGTGTGGGTGGGTGGGTATGTGCGCGTGTGTATGTTTGCGTGTGGGAAAGTGTCTCATCATTATGTGTACCGAACATCTGAGATTGTTGTTGATAACGATAGAGTCATTTGAATTGTGTATTGTGTACGTGATTGTGTTTCCATTCATTTAAAGTTTATTTGTTTTAAAAGTATATTGTTGCTATTATATTTAATATTGACTTAAGGCGCTTATGTTGTGTATTGTTGCTGTTATTAAGATTATTATATTTAAGATGGTAAGGCGCTTAGAACTATTTTAGGATTTGCGCCTTATAAATACCCTTATTATTATTATTATTATTAGTAGTAGTCGTAGTATTATTATTAGTAGTAGTAGTAGTAGTAGTAGTAGTAGTAGTAGTAGTAGTAGTAGTAGTAGTAGTAGTAAAAGAAATAAGATATAGACTTTGGAAACAAATTTACAAAGTTGGTTCTCACATATCAAACTGTGTATAATTGGTCGCATAAAAAACATCAATAAAGCTAACATAAGTTGATTTTACTCACATATCAAAATACATATAACTGGCAAGATAAAGTGTGCGAACCCGGCAAATGTTTGCGACTATTTTCATACTCAACCAAAACCATTCAATCCCGTGTCCTTTAATTCAAACTTTCTATGCCATTTAAGGCACTCAACTTATATAGCTATCTGGCACCTTTTTAGGATCAAAGATTTCTTTCACATGGCTTACGTGATCGCCGCTCAATAAGGGTACCCGGCCAAAACTCGACCTGACAAATGTAAAATCAATGTTACTTTTTGCAAAGGGCTGTCAGCCTGATTTTGTATAAGAAGTTGGTTTACAATGATGGTCCATTAAAATCAATGGAGAAATGGTCACAAAAAATGAATATTAATCTGGATAAGACAACTGTCTTTTCACAAGTTATAAAAACAACTATTGATACTAGATTGCGGTGGTTACAGCATAGAATTTTATACAGAATTATCCCAACAAGGCGACTGTTGTTTTTGAAAAAAATTGTAGACTCTTCACTGTGTTTCTTCTTTAAGACAGTTGGGATCATTTCTTCTGGGACTGCCCCACAGTACAGTCTTTTTGGAGGGATTTTTTAAAGTGGCTGCAGGAAAGTTTTTCACACTGTGCACAGTTGATTTTATCAAAGGAATTTATTATGCTTGGTTGTAAAGAGGCTGTACATACAGACAGGGTTTCTGATTTGTTCTTGTTGCTTGCAAAATATTATTTGTACACCGCAAGACTGAAAGACATGCTGACACATTGATATTTTTAAGAACGATTTAGAATAGAAAGATATAACGCCTTCATTAGTAGCAATAGTTAACAAAGTTTATTTTTGCTTTCTCACATGTGTGCGTGGCCATATGTATGTCGTTGCCATAGCCACATGTATGTTGATGTGCAATTGTGTTGACATGATGTTTTGCCTCATCATCATTGCCGCCACCCTTCATTCCTGATCATCAATCATCATCATCATCACTAACTTTCTTTGTGCAGCAGCAGAGCAGAGCCCAGCAGTTCCTGTTCTTTCCCCCATCATTTCATCAACATCCTTTCATTCTCATCCACTCATCCTTTATTTTCTAGTAGCAATAAAGTCTTCGTTTTGTTGAACTTTACCCATTGAGTTCCTCAGTGACTCCTTCTGTGTGAGAAGTTAAGGTCCTACCTATCAGGTTGGTCGTGACATTGTATTTTCTCAGTTTTGCTGATGTTATACGCTTGGTACATATATTTACTCATTTTCCTTAAATAACATGTGATAACATTACTTCATAGCTAAGCACATGAGTTTACCTATGGCACAACACAAATCTCTAGCCTTCCTCTCTGAGATGCGTTTGAAGACAGACTGTTAAAAGAGAATAAATGTATGTACATAATTATGATAGAATAATGATGCATAAATTGAAGAAATGTATAAGAACACAAGAATGTATGAATGACAAAGAACAAATGTTAATTTTAATTTTTCTCATCTATTGCTTATTGCATGCATGCAAATTAAATTTACTTACTTCTCCTGCTGTCTTGCATACATGCTTTTACATTTATTTGCCTACTTTGTTGCAACATAAAAAGTGTTGTAATTTGTTTTTACTGCGTATGTGTGTGAGCCTATCCAATCACAACCCCCGAATTCCCCCACGTGTCTATCAGAATAGCAATATGTAACCATTACTTTTTGCCACAAAGTAATCAGGGGCGGAGCAGTTAAGCAAGAGGGGGGGGGGGGGGGGGTTACAACCTGGGGTCCAGGTGTAGACCGCTTGTGGGGCACAGGGGCAAGATCCGTTGGGGGGTCTGGGGGGCCCCCCATAAGCTGAAGAGTTTTATCTATTTTATGAACAATTTATGGCTTATCCTTGATTTTAAACATGATCAACTGGTGTCAGCAGCCACTCATTATTAATTTTCTTTTAAAGTTAGTATTAAATCTTTTTTTTTTGACAGCCGGGGGATGGGGGGGGGGTGTTCCGGAACCCTAGTAACCCCTCCCCCCCCCCCCCTAATCCGCCCCTGGTAATACGCATATCTGACACAGAGCTATATTTAATTTTCTTTTAAAGTTAGTATTAAATCAATGCAAGTTTTTTTCCCTTTCTCGTGGGATCTTGCCCCGAGGTGGCGCCAGTTACCAGCCGAAAGAAAGAGGGGGCATAACCTCACCAGAACCGCCCATAATAAAGCAAAGGACAATAAATCTAACAAAAGAAAAAAGAAAAACAAAAAACAAAAACACCAACCGAAGACATCTACTACAAGCTTGATGTTGATATATTATTTACTCCACTTAAGAACAGATTTTCTAGAATATACGTGCATTCAGCAGACATGTGCAATGATCTAATGATCTGTTGTTGTTGCCGAAATATCAAACTGAATTTTGCAAACTAAATAATGGGGACTTTTTGTTTGTTGCAACATTTGATAGCTTAATACATTTTGGCTTTCGATGGTTGCTATGCTGCAAGTTCATTCTCTTCTCAAGATGTATTGCTTTAGAGAATTTATTCCATAATTCATGATTAGCACTGAGGTTAATGCCATTAACAGTGAAAAAAAAAATAATTCCAGAACAGCTTGGCAGTAAGTTATACAGTGTGTCAACAATATTGGCCCGGTAGCTCAGTTGGTAGAGCACTGGACTTGTGATCGGAAGGTCGCAGGTTCGAATTCGGGCCGGGACGGACACGGGTCAACTTTATGTGCAGACCCAGAGACGGAAGCCATGTCCCACCCCCGTGTCATCACAATGGCACGTAAAAGACCTTGGTCATTCTGCCATAAGTGCAGGTGGCTGAAAACACTTAAACACGCAGACACCTGGGTAGCGCGACTCCGTTGCTGCTAGCTTTCCACTGGGAGGAAGCGACCCGAATTTCCCAGCGATGGGACAATAAAGTAATGAAAATGAAATGAAATGAAATGAAATGAAAATATGATTGACCAATATTTTATTCTGCGCCGTTTACAATTAATGTGTGTAATATTATCTAAATAAAACTCCAGCTTAAAATGCCAAAAAAAAAAATGTTGCTAATTAAATTAAATCACTTCAATATAAAAAAAATTTAAAAAAAAAAAATATATATATATATATACATTCTTAGACGTTTTATGTGAAAGAAACCTTTCATGCAGTTTCAACTACACACAACACGAAAATACAACTAAACAGCCATTCTGTTACTTTTCTCCGAAAAATAGCGACTCAGTTCGGATACCTTTGTTTTATAAAGACATTATTTCAAGAACAACCATTTATATGAACAATTTCTGAAAATAGTTGATTATACCTTTCGACACAAGACTGTGTGGCCGAGTCAGTGGTAACGCACTTGCGCTCGGAAGCGAGAGGTTGCGAGTTCGACCCTGGGTCAGGGCGTTAGCAATTTTCTCCCCCCTTTCCTAACCTAGGTGGTGGGTTCAAGTGCTAGTCTTTCGGATGAGACGAAAAACCGAGGTCCCTTCGTGTACACTACATTGGGGTGTGCACGTTAAAGATCCCACGATTGACAAAAGGGTCTTTCCTGGCAAAATTGTATAGGCATAGATAAAAATGTCCACCAAAATACCCGTGTGACTTGGAATAATAGGCCGTGAAAAGTAGGATATGCGCCGAAATGGCTGCGATCTGCTGGCCGATGTGAATGCGTGATGTATTGTGTAAAAAAATTCGGCATCTCACACGGCATAAATAAATCCCTGCGCCTTGAATTTGTGCGCGATATAAATTGCATTAAAAAAAATAAGAAAAAAAAATCCCTGCGCTTAGAACTGTACCCACGGAATACGCGCGATATAAGCCTCATATTGATTGACAAGACAATTGAAAAGCCTCGGGGCATGAGATAAAACTGACACACACACACACACCGGGCACACCCACACCGCCCGTCCGTACACACCGTGCGTGGCATATTCGCATCGACCCTCTTAGCCGGGCCGCTCAGACGTATGAACACATGTACGTACGCACACACACATATACACACTCACAGATACATCCAGTTATACCAACAAACACACCCACCAGTCCAAACCCCATGGTAACTTTTGTAAATGACTCAGAAATGCAAAAGGAGAGGAAGAAGCAAGGGAGAGCAGCCAATCATAAATGCTAGAACTAAAGAAAAACACTCTGTGAGAGTTGTCTTCCCTAATAGCTGGGAAAATGAGGGTTGTGTTAGATAGCGCATCAAAGTGCGCAACTGTTTGCAGGTTGATTCTCCTTCTTCGTTTACTGCATTTATTTTGGACGAGGAACTGAATCCGAGCATGCTTGTGTTGTTGGCGTTGTTCTGTGCAATCATGTGAAGCGATGGTAGGTCATCTTTCTTATTCTGACTACGATTCAATGGGTCTTCTTTCTTTTGTCGGCCTTAATCTTGTTCAGTTGTTGTCTGGATGGGGTTCGATTGTCTCTGTTCAGTGTTCGTCAACTGTTACCATAAACTTGTAGAAGCCAGGCATCTTGAAAGGCAATGCTCAAGATCCGAGCCCTTGGAGGTTTAGACAAACTCCTTATTTTGTACCGTAACGAATCTTACTTTATTCCGGATCCTATACACTCATAAATCATGTGTGTGGCAACTCGGGGGTGAAGATAATACACTGCTCATCTGCTGACGTGCTGTACATGTGATCGGCACGCATTAGCCTGACTAGGTGATCAAGTGTACGATATCTTAGTTTATCTGCGTTTCTTTTGACAAAACTCACTTTTGCAGACTTAACAAAGAAAGTTACTCAGTCTTCTCCGACATCTAGGAGACAAAGCTCACGCGATTTCTGGTCAATATAAAATACTACCTACGCCAGTGTAAATTAAAAACAAACATCACAAAAAAAAAATTGTGTGGGTGTGTGTGCCTTAAACAACATGTATGTATAGTTGTGACAGATACACATGCTGATGCAGTGTTGCTCAGTCTTCGATCAGTAACGCATGTTTTGTTTGTTTGATGCATTGGTCTTAAGCTTACCCCTTTGAAGTTCGACTGTCCAATAATTTCAGGGGTTCACATCCATGAGAAATGGCATAGGACAAATGTCCTGGACAATGCAAAAGTGATAGGACATTTGTCCCGAAAAAAAAATGAATAGGACCTTTTTTTTCGCAACAAAACCTACGATAACAGCATGGTTTTGTCTGCTTGGAGAGACACATCGTAGCAAATCAAACTACTGTAAATTGGAAAGTACTGACAATGTCCAGATCAAATGAAAGCATAATCGGACAATGACCACTTTGTGACAAAAACAATAGGACATATGTCCTCTTGCATGAAAAATGTATAGGACATTTGGAAAAAATATCCGTGTATGTCCGATGTCCGACGTGGATGTAAGCCCCTGAATTTTAAAATGTAGAGTAGTGATGTACCAGAGGTCTTGTGGCAGAACTCCTTTTTTTTTGTTGACAGCCAGTACATTTGTACCTTTACATTTTTTTTCAATCCAGGTCGAATTGACAAACTGTTGTCTGAGCCTGGGAAAAGCAGTGGTAATTGGTATTGTGCATAGAAAACGCACACTTCCTGGAAGCAGTGACAAAAGAGTTACACAGGCAGTTTAAAATAGCGGTATTGACAATTACTCATAAATAATGCAACATTTGCTGTGTGGAGTACAGTTTGTTGAACTAAAGCACAAGTTTGCATCCCCACACTATTACTTGACAATGAAAGAGGCTTATCTAGGTTAAGTTAAAGCTGGTAGTAGAAATGCATGCACTCAGCTCTTGTTGATGACATCACTTCTGTAATCTTCAACTTCAACACAGGATGTACAGTAAATTGACACAACAAAACAAACAGACATTGTGGACAATTAGACTAGAGAATGTATCATATGAATTTAAAAATGCTACATTAAATTTGACAAATGTGAAGACAGGGACATAAATTAAGAACACCAAAATTAATAATAATAACAATTGGACTGGTCTCCACGTGTAGCGGCAACAAGAATAAGAATAATAATAATAATAGTATGTGCTTGAACTGACAAATGTGACAAGAAAATGATAATGCCAAAAGGGTGTCCGTTTAGTGTCAGTGACCATTAGTCAAAATGTGTGGCACACTGGTAGATCATTTTTGATGAGGTGATAAATGAAGTAACTAGTATTAAATATTGGGGAAAATTAACTAATAAAGCTTGAATATATATATATATATATATACATATAATATATAGTATATCGCTCCTGAGTTACTGTTATAGTTACCTTCAGTTGAAATGTGTAGGGCTAGGTGTGGCACATTAATAAGTCTTAACACTTTCTACCCCACCTATGTTGACGAAGTTTTTTTTTAGCCGAGACCAGCTGTGCTGCAGCATGTCACTAAGAATTTCAGTAAATGTGTATTAACTGTGTATCAACACGCTGGAATGCAGGCGTTAGATGGACTTTACAGGAAGCGACTGAAGCTAACAGTCTGAGCGGATATCCGTACCTGGTCAGATAGAGCCATATGAGTGGGTACGGATATATCCGTCCCTGGGAGACAATGAGTTAACCAAGATGTTGTAAGTATGCAGAAAAAAGGTGGCTAATGCTGGTTACCATTAGTTGAAAGCTAGGTGGTGAGGGCTCATGGGTGTGTTACATTTGTAGTCTGTTAGTGCAACTGATATGCTATAAAAGTATAAGTAGGGCAAGGCTGTAAATTGAGTTGCAATACTTGCATACTTTGGCCTAAGGTGTCAGATTCCACAGGTATTCACTGCATTCTTCGCAGTAAAGCCCTGACATGACATTTATAAAAACAAGTCGTGTGAAGGGAAATCAATACATTTAGTCAATCTGTCAAACTCACAGAATGATACTGAACGCACTGCATTTCAGGAAGACAATGCTTTGTGGATACTCCGCAACTGAGACTGAAAACGCTAACACACACAATTCACATGAAAAGCATAGCTGATTGCTTGGAGTGACAAGCCAGTAAACTGTATTGTCACACTCGCAGGAAAGCACACTTTAAAACAAATTCTTTTACACTTTTTGAGCCTGTTTATAATCCAAAAATAACATATCTGTATGGTTTGGGAATTAAAAATCATAAAGATTCAAAAGAATAAGATGAAATTAGTTTTGGATAGATTACTAAAATTTCAATTTTGATTAGAATATATTTAGTTGCCAAACATTAATTTATAAGCATCCAAGCTGAAATGCAATCCAATAGTCCGGGCTTCCTCCAAGAATGCTTGAACAAAGTTTCAATCAGATTGATGGAAAAATTAGTGTGTGACAGTGCCTCCTCAACTTTCACATAAAGCAGGATATGACGTCATCAAAGATATTTATTGAAAAAACTTAGTCAAAGCTTGATTAAATGTAAAAAACACACAAAACAAGCTTTTAAAACCTAACCATTATTTCATCAACTGTAACTCATGCAGATTTTAAATTCAAAGCATGCAGTCAGCGTCTCTATGTTATGTTATGTTATGTTATGTTATGTTATGTTATGTTATCAGACTGGTACTTAGGCTGTTAAGCCTTTGTCTGATCTTTTGATCAGTTGCTCTCCAAGCCTTACTTTGGGCTAGGTAACTTACACGATCTTTTGACCGTGGCCTATTCTATCAACTTTTTCTTGGCTGGTGTAGTGAGAGGCATACTGACATTTGGGCTATTCATATAATCTTTCAGTGCATTGTCCAGGCGATTTTTGAAACTGTTCATTGTCGGCGCTTCTACCACATTCTTGTCCAAGGAGTTCCACGTGTCTATGATTCTGTTCGTGAAGAAAGATTGTCGGAGAGCTGTTCTGCATTGTTTCTTCTTGAGCTTGAACTGATGTCCACGGGTATTACAAAGGCTATTCAGCTCCAGTGGGTTCTTGCAATCGTAGTATCCATGCACGAATTTGTATGCTTCAATCATGTCTCCCCGGATACGTCTATAGCACATGCTTGGAACTTTCAAAACTCTCAAATGCTCTTCATAACTCAAGGTCTTCAACCCTGGAATACACTTCGTGGCTCTTCTTAATACTAGAATTCTACTCATATAATTTCAGACAGTATGCATTTTAGAACATGACTGCTGCAGTTTAAAAACTGATATAAAGTAGTAGTTGCTGAAACTTTTTACTTGCTGGAAATTATGCAATTATGGAGACTGACAGTTTTGTTTAGATGCTGAATAGATGACCCGGCCCACACACATTAATGCCTTTGAATTTGTGTTTGAACGTTTCATTATTCAAATCTAAATGCTGTGTTGGATGGTCTTTGGAGACAGTGTATAATTCTCCAAAGGACAGTGTGTCAAATGTTTGTTTACGCTGTGTGATGCGTTTTAAACCCCTTACAGCTTGGAATATAATGCTTGCATTAATTCCCTTGATGACAGCGGAATTGAATACCTTAAAGGCACAGTAAAGCCTCCCGTAAACCATCACTAATGCTGTCAGGCTTTTACACACAGTACAAACACCCTTCCATTTGAACGCTCACCAAACGGGGACATCCTAGGTGCCCTACGTAAAGAGCGAGCAATTTTCAAATAATTTATTTTTGCGTGGTTTATCTTACCCCTGAGCCATCGTGAACCCGTGTGATCCAGTTTCCCTTTTTCACAATGCAGTAGTCAGTTTGTAATTTGAATGCGGCTCGCTGTGAGCTTATCTGGTAATCTTGAACTTTAGCGTGTTAAATTCATAGCTCATAATTCAGAGGCATTTAATTAAGTCTCCAAATTTGTAGAACCTACACTTGTAATCATAACAAGTCATTTTAGATCCCTTTGAAGTTACGGAATGAACTCCGATGAACTGTACGAATGCATTTCATTTACATGGGTCAAAGAAGGAATTATCTGTGTGAGCGAACAAGGGAGACAACTCTTTCGTGTAAATGATGTCCCGTGGTTGACAACGTACGCCGATTTCGGTGCATTTTCGTCGATTGAACAACCAAATTAATTAATTATGCTTAAGTTTGGAGCTCAATCTGTCAATTAATTTCACAACAAATGTTTTTTGGCTTGCTTACATGGACTTGTATCACTAAAAATAAGTCAAGAATGTCACTGGATTCTGAGCTATGAATTTAACATAGAGAGTCATCCCCACAAGGTTCCAGGGGTATGAAAGCAGCAATATCATCGAGAGGCAAGCTGTAAACAACACACGAGGCTTCCGCATCCCCACCTGCAAGACAGACCAGTACAAGAACTCCTTCTTCGTACGGACAGTCGCAGAGTGGAATCAGCTGAGTGACGCAGACCTTCCAGCACGACCAGCCCAGCCAGCCAGCGCAGCATCTTCAGCGCTGAGACTGCCGGCATCAGGGCTGCCCCAACACTGACCACCTACAGAGCTCAGTTTTTAACATTTTAATAAGTCACTAAGAGTGGAAAGACATTGATGTGACGGGACTATATGACTTGTCCCACCAAAGTCAGGACTTTTATTGTACTCTTAATTATTATTATGCGCTCTCCCGCATCCGTTGCGAAGATGACCAACAGTGGTTCCTGCAACGTAAAGAATCCAGATCCAGATCCAGATCCAGAACACGCTAAAGTTCAAGATTACCTCTTATCTGCAATAGCACGTTATTATGTACCTCTGACTTTTCACGAAACAAACGAATGTGGTTCATGAGAACTCTAGCGATGGCTTTTGACTGCCGAAAACCACGACCTTGCGTGACCCTGCTTCCGGGCTTTTCTTTTTTCAAACTTTCAAAACTTCGAATTGTTCTGATCTTGTCTTGATGAAAAAATAATTCTTTTATGATTTAAGAATGTTTGTGTAACAAGCTGTCAATTTATTATTTAGATTTTAAAAGTTAGGTCTAGCGCCAAAACGCACCACGGTCCGATTCATTCTGATAATCATCGCTCCGCGGCTATTGCCAGTTGAAGGGAAGTAACTCATTTTTGACCTGAGTTCAGGATGGGTCCGATTGTGATGGAGACAATCCGAAAAATAAATTTTTTGAAAATTGCTCGCTCTTTACGAAGGGCACCTAGGATGTTCCCGTTCGGTGAGTGTTCAAATGGAAGGGTGTGTGTAAAAGCATGACAGTATTAGGGGGCCCGGTAGCTCAGTTGGTAGAGCACTGGACTTGTGATCGAAAGGTCGCTGGTTCGAATCCGGGCCGGGACGGACACGGGTCAACTTAATGTGCAGACCCAGAGACGGAAGCCATGTCCCACCCCCGTGTCATCACAATGGCACGTAAAAGACCTTGGTCATTCTGCCATAAGTGCAGGTGGCTGAATACACCTAAACACGCAGACACCTGGGAAGCGCGACTCCGTTGCTGCTAGCTTTCCACTGGGAGGAAGCGACCCGAATTTCCCAGCGATGGGACAATAAAGTAATGAAAATGAAAAAAAAAAAAAGTATCTGTGATGGTTTACCTGAGGCTTACTGTGTGCCTTTAATCCAATGGCTTTTATTGTTTTTTTTTAGACGAATAACCATCAGGACTGAAAAAATATGACGACGAACAGAAGTCCAGACTCTTGACATTGAAGAATTGGGTGTAGAAAACTGCTCGACAATTAAATTCCATTTGATTAGTTAGCATAGTTACGGAGCATTTCGAGCAAATCATTGTGTCATAAATTACAGCAGCACATCGAATGTCCCTTTTTAAGGTCTAATTCAGACAGAAACCTGTTAAAAATGGCTCCTTAGATAGTACACCCGTTAAATGTTAATGTCTGGCCTTTAAACAATGTCATGAACAGTATTGTACAGTGTTTATCGCTCAGCTGTTGCAGTAGGTAGTAATTGACATTGGTCTTTTAGAAAATGTACTGGTAAAAAAACGGCCTAAAAACAACAGTCCATGTCTTTCACAAAGCTGAAAGCCTTTTGAACTGCATATATATATTTTATATATATGATTATATATATAAATATACAAAACCTATGACACACCTGTCGACCTGCAAACTTTACATTTTATCCACAGTATTGTAGCACCTGCCACTGGTTGAGTTGGCTATATATTCTCTTGGTAATGGGCCACTCTTCTGTCCGTGTCTCAACGAGTTTATGACCAGGCTTCTTCCTCATGTATATCCAATTGACGATGTTATCAGTTGAGAGTGTCAAACTGAGAGGTTAGTGGCTGACTTGTGTTGTATACTGTGAGGTGATAATGATATATGATAACATTCCCCCCGCGGGTTAGGGGGAAGAATTTACCCCATGCTCCCCAGCATGTCGTAAGAGGCGACTAACGGATACTGTTTCTCCTTTTACCCTTGTTAAGTATTTCTTGTATAGAATATAGTCAATTTTTGTAATGATTTTAGTCAAGCAGTATGTAAGAAATGTTAAGTCCTTTGTACTGGAAACTTGCATTCTCCCAGTAAGGTAATATATTGTACTACGTTGCAAACCCCTGGAGCACATTTTTGATTAGTGCTTTTGTGAACAAGAAACAACTGACAAGTGGCTCTATCCCATCTCCCCCCTTTCCCCGTCGCGATATAACCTTCGTGGTTGAAAACGACGTTAAACACCAAATAAAGAAAGAAAGATATATGATAACATAGTCAGAGGGCTTTGGCTATACTTGTGACATCTTAACTTGCTTTTCATAGGAAGTATTCAATTCTCCTTCTACTTATAGTTTTGGAAAGTTGTAATGCTTATGAATTCAGAAACATTATGGGAGTCGAAGTGTTATCTTCATCTATGTGTTTCCAGACGGTTGGTCAAATTATGCAGATGTGTTGTTTTTATTTTACATTCAGTTAAGTAATGTTATAACAAAAGCGGAGAACGAGGTTTTTCTCCTAATGTTTGTGTGTGTGTGTGTCGTCTTTCTGTGAAAAGCATTTCTCAAAAACTACTGAACGGATTGTTATGAAAATTGGTACAGACATTTTTGAGAGCATTTGCCTTGAAACAGTTTTCGTCGATTTTTGAAAGGGCTATTTGATGACGTCATATTTGCTGTTTGCAAAAGTTGAGGCGGCACTCTCACGGCATCAGTTTGTGTGTGTGTGTGTGTGTGTGTGTGTGTGTGTGTGTGTGTGTGTGTGTGTGTGTCAAAAGCATATATAAAAAAAAATACCGATAATCTTGTGCAGTTTTAGATCTGCAAACTTGTGCTACGACTACAGTTGTTCAGTATGAGTAGGTATCAAAACAGATGTTCATATCAACAGACAAAGCTAAAGTGGCATGGTAACCAGCATACAGGCCTAAAACTAAAAGGAAGAAGAAGCACTTCTAAAACACATCTTGAGCCTCCTAAACACAGTGTTGTGAAAAATGTAAGCACTGAACCCCTACCTCCTCCTCCATCGCCATTGCTCGCTCATTCGGGTGTAGTGACTCCTTCAGATTACAAAAATAAAATAAATAAAAAGTCAAACACAGTGAGACCGAAGACTTTGATTTTGACCCTGAAAGGACAGGTTTCAGATTTGTGGACATCGAACTTTTGAGGCGTTTTGTAAGCGCTCATCATGTAAACAACCTCCCGGCCATACTCGTTTGTCTCAAGTAAAGCAAGCATTGGAGCATCGAAGATCATTTTTATATGTCAATGCCTAAGAGAAACAGACGTTTGTTTAATTACGTCTAAAAAGTGTGGCGGCGTTAAGTTTACGGCTTGCTATGTTTGCTCTCGGAAAACACAACACAGATTTCTCGGGAATATCAACAAATCGCAACCTCCCAATAAGAAAAGCTGGCCAAATCACAAGAAGAAGAAAAACAAAGAAACGCAAAATGTTGCTGTTGCTGATCTGAGACACGTCAAAGTGTTGTGCGATGACGATATGCTACCTGCAGTTACTGTCACTGAAAATGCACCATGAATTGCCAAGAAAGTTGTCATTTGTGTTTTGGGGCTGGTCAAAACCAACCTTTTTGTGCATTTGTCAGAAAGCTGGAGGAACAAAACGCAGAACAGTCATTTTTGGACACTCCAGCCAAATTTGGTGACAATGAGATGAATAGTTTTGATCACATGTGTGTGACACTACTATTGCTAGTACTATGACCATAAACGTTGGCGTTACAACACTTGGTCCTAAAAATCTGATATTATGAAATTGTTTCTGCAGACAACTTAGTGAAATTTGCACCCTGCATTCCTTGATAATTCAGGTATGCACCGACCAAGTTTGGTGCAAATCGGTTTGTTTTCAATTGTGTAGCGCGAACACAAGAAAACGCAATTTTGTGCGAAATCCATGGGGTTTGCTTAGAAAGTTGGAGAGAACCGGGCGTATTTTAGTGCAATCGCTTGATAGAGTGGTTGATCACGCCTCGGCGTTCTTGTTTTGTAATGTACATGTATGTAAATTGCACATAATGCCTTATTTACAATACATCTAAGCATCAGTCCAGAAATTTGATTTCAGTGACTTAGTTCTCTCTCTCTTGATTTCAGTGACTTAGTTCTCTCTCTCTCTCTCTCTCTCTCTCTCTCTCTCTCTCTCTCTCTCTCTCTCTCTCTCTCTCTCTCTCTCTCTCTCTCTCTCTCTCTCTCTCTCTCTCTCTCTCTCTCTCTCTCTGCTTTTTACAAAGTCGCTCACTCGCAATGACACAGGACTGAGATATATGTGCCACTAGTGGAGGCGGGAGGGGAGGCGTCAACAAGGCAGAAATACAAAACCATTTTTGTGCATCCATAGGCTTTTTACGGACATTCCAGTCCGTTCGACTACTCTACAATTTGTATACATACATGTGCAGTGGTCGTGTATTCGTTCAAATATATGTACGTGTGCATGTATGTACAACTGCCACGTGTTCAGTCTAAACTGGCTACGTGACAATTCCCGTCTGTGTCCACGGTCGTCATTAGGCGTTGCTGGTCAATGGTGACAGAACGCTTGACCTTCACTACTGGGCAATGTCCAGTGGCGGTCCAGGCCGTCACCTCCAGTATTTGCACTGCAGTGAGAATTTTTTCGGCATTCGGGAAAAAGCTGGGTTGTGTGGTTTGTGTTCACAGATTTTTTTTCAGTAAGCGGCTGTGTGTTGGGGTCATCTGTGTTGTCTCTCCGTCAACTTGTCTTCCTCTTCTTTCGTCTAAAGGGGTCCATGCCGCAGCCACAAATAACGCCGAACCGACTGGCCTTCCTGGTATTCGATACCCACGGTTAGTGTTTCACAGCTTTTAAAAAAGACAGTTGCTCGAGTTTGGTCGTCAAGTTGACCGTTTGAATTTTGCCCCTGCAAACGCCGAGCATTGGATTGTTTTTCTTTGCGTCAGCGCCAGTTGTTGGCTCAGTAAAAGTTAAACGTAAATATGATTTAGGAGGTGCCATGTCTGGAGGTTACACATAGTATGCATACTAGGATGAGGTAGCTTGGGAGGTATCGGGGGGGGGGGGGGGGGGGTAATAGCTATACACTCGCAGATACTAATAAGCTCAGGTTATATATAAGTAATCTTAATAACGATGCTACAGATGCATCTTGTGACTGCGGATTCCCGTCAGAATCCGTAAAACACTTCATATTCGATTGTCCAAATTATCGCGAAGCACGTCAAGAAACTATACATACCCTCCCTAATCACATAATTCGCCTCCCCCACCTTTTAAACGGAGACAGACAGTATTCTTTAGATTTGAAAAGGAACATTTTTTCCACCGTACACTCGTTCATTGAACGTTCAGGCCGCTTTGGGCAAACCAGAACAAATGCTCTACAAGCCGGACAACAACTTTAACTTCTGCACATCTCCTACCCATCCCTCTTCTTTTATTCATCTTCTTTCCCTCCTTCCTTCCTTCTACTGTCTTTCTTTATAATCATTATGCAACGTTTATTACGTTATTAATAGATTTGGTTTATTCAGACAAATTGTTCAGCCGTTACCGCCTTATGTTGTACTGTCATGCAGGAACACCACTATAAGCTTTTAGCTTGTTGCTGTTTCTGCGAACTTTGTATACATGTCATGATTGTAACCTTTGTTAGAATAAACTTATGTTTAAAGAAAAAAAAATCATTTAAAAAAAAAGAAGATACTAATAAGGTGACCTGTCGTCAGGGTGAACGTGGCTTTGCTCTTTTTTGTTCGTATACAGTACTCCTCGGATAAGGTGACCCCCCTTGGAACCAAAAAAAATCGTGATCTTATCCGAGGGACACGTTAACCGATCCTCGGATAAGATCAATTTCAGTAGAAAAAATTGATCTTATCCGAGGAGATCAGAGTTTAGTTTGAGGCCCCATAAAAGACTTCCCGCCAATTGAAACTCAATGACGTGATAATGGGCAGATCCGGAGAGAGACACACACTGACATACATACTGACATTGACACAGAGACCATCGGCTGCATCAGAGAGAGAGCGAGAGAGAGAGAGAGGGGAGAGAGAGAGAGAGAGAGAGAGAGAGAGAGAGAGAGAGAGAGAGAGAGAGAGAGAGAGAGAGAGAGGGGAGGTGAGGTAAGACAGACAGACATAGAAAGAGAGGAGAGACACAGACAAACTGATCATGACAGAGAGAGATAAAGAGAGGAGACGGAGAGAGAGACATAGAGTTAACAAGTCGCGTAAGGCGAAATTACTACATTTAGTCAAGCTGTCAGTGGAACTCACAGAATGAAACTGAACGCACTGCATTTGTTCACAATGTATGGAACGCCAAAAGGCCCACGTTCTCGAGATCGACACTCGATACTGGCTCACTCGATACTGGCAGTATCGAGATGCGCAGACTCGATACTCCTTCATTTCATTGGTCTGATCTCGATACTGCGAGTATCGAGTATGGAAATGAACCAATCCGTGTTATCGAGGATTGTGGCTATGCCGCCCTAGTTCAGTATCGAGTGTCTACAAAACGATTGGTTAAATCAGTTCTGATCTTGAGGATGAACAGCACCCTGGTGCGCCTAAAGGCCCAGTAGTATCGAGAATGAGTATTGAGACTATAGTCTCGAGACTACCAGTATCGAGGCCTATTTGCACACGAAAACCAGTCAAAGCAAAAAAGTAAAACTATTAAGCAATCGATCCATTGGAAAAGTAAATTGTCCTCACACGTCCTCTCTCTCTCTCTCTCTCTCTCTCTCTCTCTCTCTCTCTCTCTCTCTCTCTCTCTCTCTCTCTCTCTCTCTCTCTCTCTCTCTCTCTCTCTCTCTCTCTCTCTCTCTCTCTCTCTCCACCAGTGACATACTAATAACAATAACAGCACTTTATTGTCAATTAAAATATTACATATAAATGGAAAATTTTCCTGATGGACGCCACGCTGTTTGTCGAATGACAAAGCTGACAGCTCGTAGCTGAGAACAATGTGCACGCAGCGAGAGACAAAACCATTTAAGTGTTTTGCTTGCTTTTGCACTTTGCTTGCTGATGTATCTGGGGACAATGGTAAACGAGAGAAGAATGGAGGATGTTGGGTTGATAATTAGCTTTTGGGAAACAGCAGGCTATATAATCACAGACCCATTAACAACAACTCAAAATGTAGTGGTGTGTGACTGAACAAACGTTTCATATTTGTTTCCATTTGCACGGATCGATGTATTTACACATGTTGGCAACACAATTGACATAAGCATCCTTTAAAAAGAAAGAAAGTGTACAGCGGGAAAGTAAATTGGTGGACGAAATTGAACATTTAGAGACAACTTTTAGTGAAAATATTTTGTTTATTTTGGAAAAGAAAAGACAGGAATTAATTGCAATTCGACAAAAGAAAATTGACGGAATGATTATAAGAACCCGTATAAAATGGATTTCGGACGGTGAATATTTTTGTAATTTGGAAAAATTAGACATGCAATAATAAAGGAAGTACAATCATATTATGATAATTTATATACATTCGATGAAAAAGATGTTTCATTTGATGATCAGATGCCAGTGATCGGCAAGCCGGAATCGGCGGAGATTCGTTGCTCTGATGTTCATATTTGCGAAAGAAAAGGGTATCATAGCGAGCACACACTGCATAACATAGACACAGTCTCTGATACACATCAGACAAATAGTCGGGTAGCTGAGTTCAGAAAAGTGCAACATGCTAAACGTTGAGGGTTACAAGCATCCACCTGGTCTCAATGGAGAGTCTGGACGTGGAGTAATGTAGTCTAGGTAGGTGGACATTCTGAATTTGGTTTGTTTGGCCGCCATGACACTTTTCAAAATGGCCGCCTGAAAATCTTATGCGGGCCATATCTCACGTGTTATATGGACTAAAGTGACAAACTAAAGGGCTATATATATGTATTTTGACATGAAGAATTCACATATGCAAGAATAAACATGATTTAAGTAGGTGAACATTCTGAATTTGGTTTGTTTGGCCGCCATGACACTTTTCAAAATGGCCGCCTGAAAATCTTATGCGGGCCATATCTCACGTGTTATATGGACTAAAGTGACAAACTAAAGGGCTATATATATATGTATTTTGACATGAAGAATTCACATATGCAAGAATAAACATGATTTAAGTAGGTGAACATTCTGAATTTGGTTTGTTTGGCCGCCATGACACTTTTCAAAATGGCCGCCTGAAAATCTTATGCGGGCCATATCTCACGTGTTATATGGACTAAAGTGACAAACTAAAGGGCTACATATATGTATTTTGACATGAAGAATTCAAATATGCAAGAATAAAACATGATCTAAGTAGTGCATTGTATGATTACTTCGAAAAATATGTCAGATCGCAGATGATCAAGCGATGGAACACGTCAACAAAACTGGAAAAGTCGCTGGAGGACTTGTTGGCATTACAAAAACAGACACAGCCAGGGACAGGTGGTCTCTGACACTCAGCGCAAGGTCTCAGCTGGCTAAGGACACTCAGGCCATGTTTGGCCTGTCTAGTGCTGCTGATGAAGATGACGAGCACGACTGTGCACACAAGGACTTCGGGAAAAAGAGGTTGAAACAGGATCAAGATGATCTACAGAAACTCATCAACTTGTTTCAGACATTCAACCCCTTTGCTCACCCATCACCAGACCTGATTTCACTCACAACTTGTGACGTTGCCAGTGATGTTGTGAAACATGACTTGCTAACAGCAGAGGAAACAGGAAAGGAAGTCATCTCAGAGTTTGTGCAGAAAAGATTTGTCCTGAAAGAGACTCTTTTCCATGACAGAATCAAAACCAAGAAACTCTGCACCTTGGAGAGCATGTACACACTTGAAGTCAACACTGGAAAGGAGAAAACTGTTGCCCTCAAAGCCGACAGGGACTTGTTCAGACGTGTGATAACAGCTATGGAAGCAGGACGGGATGTTGACATCAACAAGATGTTGGAACAAGAGCTTTGTGGAGTGCCTCTCTCGCTAGCAACTGCTGACTGCAGATTGCGACTGCCAAGACCGTCGCGATATAACCTTGAATGGTTGAAAACGACGTTAAACACCAAATAAAGAAAGAAAGAAAGAAAGAAAGACTGCCAAGAAACAAAGCTGATCTGGCCAAAATACTTCAGCAAAATTTGCCACAGAATGCTGCTCCAGCTCCAGCCCTGCACCATAGTTGATGGGATGGCGATGATACAAGTCTTGGGGAATCGGATGGGAGCAAAAACTTTAGGAGAGTGGAGTGACAATGTTGCAGAACACGTTGACAAGTACTTCTCACACTCCTGCGCCAGAGTTGACTTGGTCTTTGACAGGTACATCAAACAAACAATCAAATCGACGACTCGAGGCAAGAGAACAGACGGCAAGAAAGGGATAAGAAGGAATGTACTGTCACGCACTCGAGCTCTAGGCAAATGGGACAGATTCATACTATTGGAGGAGAACAAGGCCAGCTTGGCCAACTTCCTTTGCGAAGAGCTGGCAAATAATTTCAGGAATGAGCCTGGAAAAGAGCTGGTGCTGAGCGGTGGCTTTTCTGATGCCGAAAAGGTCTGGTCGTCATCTGACAGAGATGTCACACATCTGTCATATGCTGAGCATGAAGAGGCAGATACCAGAATGCTTCTTCATGCCAAAGAAGCAAGAGAACAAGGATATCCACAAGTAGTCATCGTCAGCCGTGACACTGATGTTCTTGTTCTACTTGTCGCTCACCAACCACAGCTCAGTATCTTTGTGTGGATGCAAACAGGAACACCCCGGAAGAAGCACTTTGTGCATGTGCATCAAATTAACATCACTGACCAACAAAGAGAATCATTGCTGGCAATCACAGGTTCTGACAGCACCAGCCAGTTTGCTGGCATTGGGAAGAAATCTGCATGGAATGTTTTCCTCGACAATCCCCATCTTCTCCAAAGACTTGGCATGGAAGACTTTCCTGATGAGGAAGTGCTCATGGATGCAGAATCATTTGTCTGCAAACTCTACAACCCGAACACCCAGCACACGTCCACACAGCCGCTGCGATGCGACGTTTTCCACAGCGTGAAGAAAACGCTTGAGAACTTCCCCCCCACACAAGATGCTTTGAACCTACACATCAAGAGATCTCACTACCAGGCACTTGTGTGGAGGCGGGCTCTGGAAACTAAGCCACACCTACCGGCTGTTGTCAACAGTGGATGGAAGCTGGTCACGAAGGAGACTGGCGACGTGATTGAGCCCATCCTGCTGAGTCGTGCACCCACAACTGACACAAGACAACGTTTTCTCGAGCTCATAGATTGTGGCTGCACATCTTGTGCTACAAGACGCTGCAGATGTTGGTCCAGTGGACAGGGATGCACAAGAGCATGCCGATGCAAAGACTGCAGAAACCCACACACTTTGGCAGGGCTACGCAACTAAGCCTTGAAATACCACTTTGTGCCTGAGAAACTATTGTTCTGTTTCCATGGAGGCATGTAGCCTGTCATACTCAGTGATCCAGAAGCGACAGATCGTTTCTTATAATGTTACATACCCATTATTGTGCCATCATTACATGTTCATTGCTAAAAAGGGAAGACCTAACGAGTGTAATGCATAAACGTTTGTGCATCATGTTGTACTATGGTATTTGACATTGTTCTTGTGTATTGAAGAGTCAGAGTTGTTGTGTACTGAAAGTGCGTAATCAGCATGATAATTATGCTATATTATATAGTATCATTGGTGTTTCAGAAGTATTACAATTTTCAGCTTATATCATCACCCAATGTTTATATTTTCTTGTCATCATTGATATCAATTTGTTGTTCACCAAAGCAATATGGAGTAAACTCTTTGTACGCTGATATGGCATTGTCTAAGATAGCAAATTCAGAAAGATAATACTTACTAAATTCGTACATCGCACAGAGCTATTTTGTCAAATATTTAATTTTTGTAAGGAAATGTGAATGTTAGGGTTATTTTTTGTGCCACCATTGACTTTGTCATGCAAAACATAGGAATTGACTCCATGTTTTTGAGTTTATTCCAAATATAAGCTGAGATATGAAGAAAAATGTAGATTGTGGCGGTCATTTTGAAAAGTGTCATGGCGGCCATAATATCCAAATTCAGAATGTCCACCTACTTAGATCATGTTTATTCTTGCATATTTGAATTCTTCATGTCAAAATACATATATGTAGCCCTTTAGTTTGTCACTTTAGTCCATATAACACGTGAGATATGGCCCGCATAAGATTTTCAGGCGGCCATTTTGAAAAGTGTCATGGCGGCCAAACAAACCAAATTCAGAATGTCCACCTACCTAGACTACACTACTCCACGTCCAGACTCTCCATTGAGACCAGGTGGATGCTTGTAACCCTCAACGTTTAGCGTCCCATTTTTTTTTGCAAGCTACAGATTTCAGCTACCCGACTAAAAGTTGATCGTCGCAAATCAGGCTGGTCAGTAGCAAGGGAATTGCTAGAGAAAAAAGCTTTGGTCATAAAAGGGGCTCTTACTATGCCACCCCTAACACAGTTATTTTCGGACAAATTCTATGGAGCAGCAGAACCAGAACTTCAACTCTCAACACCCAATAAGAAAGATAATGTATGCTCTCATAAGAAGAGTCACCTCCTTTACATGGATACAAAGCAAGAGTTACCTCCCTTGGGTTCTGGAACATTCCGGTAGTTTCGCCGTAGTGCAGTTGTTTTCGTTCATTCATTCTTCTGATAAGGGAAATTAAGAAACTCTAATGTCATATATACAATATTTAAATACCATATAAATACATTATGCACACAGGGCAAAGCGAAGTGTCTGCAGTTTAGTAGTACTGCTATTGTCACGTAGCGCTATCGATACGTATCGCCGTATTGACACGTAGCGCTACAGTACATTGTTTTTGAGTCACTTGAGAAAAAGTGACTCTATGTAATCGGTCAGTGTTAGTCTGTCCGGCCGGCCGTCCGGCCGGCCGTCCGTAGACACCACCTTAACGTTGGACTTTTCTCGGAAACTATCAAAGCGATCGGGCTCATATTTTGTTTAGTCGTGACCTCCAATGACCTCTACACTTTAACGATGGTTTCGTTGACCTTTGACCTTTTTCAAGGTCACAGGTCAGCGTCAAAGGAAAAATTAGACATTTTATATCTTTGACAAAGTTCATCGGATGTGATTGAAACTTTGTAGGATTATTCTTTACATCAAAGTATTTACATCTGTAGCCTTTTACGAACGTTATCAGAAAAACAAGGGAGATAACTAGCCTTTTCTGTTCGGCAACACACAACTTAACGTTGGGCTTTTCTCGGAAACTATAAAAGTGACCGGGCTCAAATTTTATGTGAACGTGACTCATTGTGTTGTGAATAGCAATTTCTTCCTGTCCATCTGATGCCTCATATAATATTCAGAACTGCGAAAGTGACTCGATCGAGCGTTTGCTCTTCTTGTTTCACAAAATAGTGATATCGACACGTAGTGCTATGGAGACGTAACGTGACGCCAAAAAGTAACCAAAACGGTCCTTAGCCGACTGACTATATATATATACGTCCGGGGGTGTAAGGTATCAGTGTGAGGATCACCTTAGACACAGGCTTATAACTCAAAAAGTTTTCGCTCTTTTCTAAAACGGATTTCTCCACTGGATAGAGTTTCAAAATCTCTTTTAGAAAATGTAAAAATATTAAAAATCATGCAAAGGTGACATGCGACTCATTCCAAGGTGGAGGGTCACATATGGAGAAAAAAAAACTCTGTCAAGGCCACAGGAGCTTGTATCCAACCACCGGTCGATAATTATTTACTTCTTATTCCATTTATTTACTCATTATTCCATACAGTCTACTACCACTGTTTACTACTTATTATTATTCATTTACTAATAAATAGTAGTAGCAGGGACCTATATAGGTCTATGGTAGTAGTAAGGGTAAGCATGCAGCAGTAAATAATAAGCATGCAGGAGTAAATAATTATGGACCGGTGGTTGGATACAAGCTCCTGTGGTCAAGGCCGCAAAATTGGGAGATTTTTTTCCGTTTCAGTTTCGCTTGATCTTAAGCGGTGGTCCTCTGCATTTAGAAGTGTTCCCGTATCCGAGGTCACGCTAAGCGAGGTTTTCTTAGTCTTACAAAGAAGGCTTTAGGTCGGGACCAACACCCTGATTGATGTTATCAAAGGTGTGACCTTAAACGGTAGTGACGTTAACCGGGGAGTACTGTAGAGAGAAAGAGAGAGAGGAGAGGGGTCGGAGACTGAGAGTGAGAGAGAGACAGACAGACAGAAACAGAGACCATGAGAGAAGAGAGAGAGGGGGAACGACTAAAGAGAGAGAGAGAGAGTATTGGCGTTAACCAGTAATTACCGGTATTTTACCGGTTGAAATGAGAAAATACTGGAAAATAATTGGCTGCCGGTATGACCTACCGGTTGATTTTAAGAACTACTGTTTTTTTCGCTGGTAAAACAACAAAACCAGTACTCTGAGTTGGACTCTTGCTGGCTCCAATGACCAGCCTACCTTTTTTCTGGATATTTTTCATCATTAAAGTTGTGTACCAGTTTGAAAAAATATTAGCGCCATCACTGGAGAGAGAGAGAGAGAGAGAGAGAGAGAGAGAGAGAGAGAGAGAGAGAGAGAGAGAGAGAGAGAGAGAGAGAGAGAGAGAGAGAGAGAGAGAGAGAGAGAGAGAGATTCCAAATATCTCAAATCTTCAACAATGTCTTTTTTTTGGCCTAAAATTGGCACTACTCAAATATCGCTTATGACATGCATTACAACATGAGGTCAATCCTAGCCTCATGCCTCTGCAGAAGGGGAGCGGGCACACTGCAGACTTTACATCTGTCATCATCCACGGGTCTCACTCTGTCAAAGTGGTTTCCGTTGGCAATTTGATTGGTTCAGCGACTTTTTTGGCGGGAACTATTTTCTAAGATTTACTGATTTGCGAAAGATTTCCTCATCCTTCTCTTTGGGGTAAAATAATCGGGCTATATAATCTGATGACGTTTACATTTGTGCGTCACTTCTCTTTTGACGTCATAATTATGGAGGAAAAAACTCTGTCAAGGCCACAGGAGCTTGTATCCAACCACCGGTCGATAATTATTTACTCCTTATTCCATTTATTTACTCCTTATTCCATACAGTCTACTACTACTATTTACTAGTTATTATTATTTATTTACTAATAAATAGTAGTAGTAAGGGTAAGCATGCAGCAGTAAATAATAAGCATGCAGGAGTAAATAATTGTCGAACGGTGGTTGGATACAAGCTCCTGTGGTCAAGGCCGCAAAGTGGGAGATTTTTTTCCGTTTTCGTTTCGCTTGATCTTAAGCGGTGGTCTTCTGCATTTAGAGACCAGAACGGGTGTCACCTAAAAAGATGTGTTCCCGTATCCGAGGTCACGCTAAGCGAGGTTTTCTTAGTCATACAAAGAAGGCTTTAGGTCGGGACCAACACCCTGATTGATGTTATCAGAGGTGTGACCTTAAACGGTAGTGACGTTAACCGGGGAGTACTGTAATGCGCTTATTATTTTTTATTCCCTATAATCGATGTCCGCCGGCTTTTGATTCGTGCTAACTTAATACATTGTTTGTGATTATTCTGTAATTGCTTTGCAGCCGCTTACCACTAAACGACTAGGAAAATTAACCAGTAAGCTTGTCAGACACCTCTGTCTTTACGAGTAGTGTCACGTGCCTGTAGATGGTACGGTGACACGGTGATGTATAGAGATCGAGGATCTCTGTGCGTTTGTTTTTGTTGTTGTAGTCTTCGTTCTCAATCGTGATCTCATTTCAGTGTAGTTCCCAGATACACTGAGAGGACGTTGATTCAAAATAAATATTGGTCAAAATGTCCTGGCTGCAAAAACAATGGTTGTGTCAGACGACATTGGGTAAGAATATCCTTTAACTTAAATGTATACCAAAAGTCACACGCCTGACTGCTTTCTGCGCCCACAGTTGAAACCGTTTGCTGAAATGATTTCTTAGTTGACACCAGTGTAAATTTGCGAAATGAATTCAGCAAAATGTGCCAACCCGGCGCAAGAAGCAACCAGGCTGTTGAGTTTTAGTATGTGTGCAAGTGGATATGTGATCGTATATATGTTACAGTCAAAACGGGAAATCAGTCATTACGGGTAATGACTAAAAGTTTTAGTCATTTCCGGAAATGACGGTTTTGATCAGTCATTACTGGAAATGCCTAAAATCTTTAGTCATTACCCGTAAATGACTAAAAATATGCTCTAGACATTACCAGTAATGACTGAACATGAACTAAATGTTCTGAGATGAATCCCATTATTACAAAAATTGTGAGTCTTCATAGTTTGCTCCCCCACAATCATCTAATTTTTATCCAATTATGCATGATATTGTGTTTCCATACAATATTTAACATAAGTCAATATTAAACTTAGTAATAATTCAAAAATCAAGCAAAAACACATTAAATTTATTTGGTTGTAAAGGCTATAAAACACACAGAGTGGTAGACACGAAGGTTGCACCCGTGTGTGCGAAAGCCAATTGCTATAAAACGCGCACTAAATGCGTGTACTTCTCAGATCGGCCAATAGAAATGCTATATAGAACGCACTCCCTTCGCCATAAAGCGCTCAAACCCCGAACCGCATAATCTCTCAATCTATTCGCAACTCTGATGTTAAACATTTGTCAATCTTTTATTTCAAATACACATTAGATAAAATGAACAGAAATTTGGAATAAAGAAAAGATAAAATGAACAGAAATTTAAAGAAAATGGAATTATCTCTCTCTCTGTCTTTGTCTGTGTCTCTCTCTGTCTGTGCCTCTCTCTCTCTCTCTCTCTCTCTCTCTCTCTCTCTCTCTCTCTCTCTCTCTCTCTCTCTCTCTCTCTCTCTCTCTCTCTCTCTCTCTCTCTTTCTCTCTCCCTCCCCCTGTCAATACCCCTTGCAACTAAACCGTCTTGAACACACACTTTGACGCTGTAATGACAAATACACATTCGATAAATTGAACAGAAATCTGGAGTAAAATAGAATAAATCAATGGAAAATTGAAGTAAATGACACACACACACACACACACACACACACACACACACACACACACACACACACACACACACACACACACACACACGCACACACACACACACACACACACGCGCACACACACACACACACATTTCATTTGTTGTGGCAGTTCAGGCTTTGGTGGCAGCGACTGTTGCATTTTATCTTTGATTTGTAGCACTTGCACCTGTTAGTGCGACACTTTTTTGTTCCTGCACAGTTGCACTTGATATAACCCTGCCCACCACTCTGTGATCCGCGAATAACTGTTTCTCGCAGGCTCAGGATTGTGTCACAGTTAAGGTCTGCCGTATCCAGGAGTTTTTGTGGACATAGTTCAAACCCACTCCTTTCATACGAACCTTTTAGAATCCCATGTTTTGTTGCAAGAGTGTACGTGTTGTTATCTCGCCTTTTAGTCATTTCCGGAACAAAGTGTCCGATCTTTTGCCTCGACGATAGATGAAAGACGCCCCCTTTTGGCGTGTCTAATTGAAGTCACCAGTACAAACCGCTTTTCGTTGTTTTTTTCTTTATTTTCTTTTCGTGTTGTGTTTGTTGCAGGCAGGATATCTCGGTCATAGCCTGTAAGTGAATTGGGATCTTCTGACAAAGACTGATACGTTTCTTGTCACACATGTGCCTGTAGCGAGCAATATTGCATCATAGTTGCAAACACTCGGACGGTAAGTGGTGAGCACAGTATAAATAACTGACCGAGCAGAAATCTTTAGAGGACCGTCTTTTTTGCCCACTGGTGCGCGTTAACAACTTTGTCATTCACACAAAAAAGAAGACCAAACAAGTATGCGTAGCAATTCGTGTCTGCTGGAAAGGGGACAACCACACCAAGGCCATGAACAATTGGGGATGTAAGTTATGTTTGTAATGTATGAGATCCTGCTGGTTTCTTTAAAAGGCGGATTGTTTGAAACAGAAAGACAGTGCATTTGTCTCTCAGTTCGCAATGGAGAAAAGTAGATAGTTTAAACTGGTGTACTGCTCGTCATAGCGTACTCTCCACAAAGTCACCTTTACGTCACCGGTAAAGTACTTTTCCTTGATGCATTGTTTAAGTATTTCTGAATGAGAACCTGTTTGACTTTTGTTTTAAATGAATGACGACATTTCTATCGATCTGTTAGACATACTCGAGTTTTTCCAGAATAATGCAAAGCGTCTAAAATTCTATGAAATACTCATCGAATGATGCTTTTAAATGATCTGTACTGTGTCTGTCAGAGTTTGATTTTATTCTACAATTCCGATTATGAAAACGAAAACGTACCCAGAATGTGTGGGCTTTACTGATTTGTCCCACCGAACATACTTCAGCCCAGACACAGACTTACGTGTGGATATCTAATGCATGCGAACAACGCTTATTTCATACCGAAGTACCAAATTTCATGTGACGGAAAGTCGAGATTAAAAAAATGATGTAGAGTACGTACACAGAGATCGACATAGGAGTAGATGAGCACAGAAGATGGACGTGATAAATCGCTGCTATCTACTTCGCTGAGATGGTGATCCCTTGTCAGTCTTCCTCAAGTCTGGCATCGATTTTTTGTCGCTGGGGATTTTGTTTGGACACTTCAAGTCGAAATGCATTTTCTTCTGGGCGCCTCAGCGAGATTTTGCTGAATAAGGGCAACACTCGCGTGGTTTTTGAAGTATTTAATCTGGCTTTATTAAAAATTTTAAAAACCTGAGTTTGATTATTGATATGATAGTTACTTTTAAAGATATTCATAAAGCTGGTCTGTAAACAACCCATCAAACATCTTATAATGTTCGAAAGAGGGCTGTGTGAGACTATCCAACCACAACCCCCGAATTCCACCACGTGTCTATCAGAATAGCAATACTGTATCTATACTGTATATACATGAATATGAATTTAACTATGTAAGTATCAGTTTGTTATTATTCATTTACCAATCCTTTACTCCGTCAACAGAGGTACTAGGTCCAGATAACGTTCTAAACCACGTTTATTTTCCTGTCGTCTTGGCGTCTGTGCCTTTCTGCGCCAACGGAATGAAAAAAGAGAATAAACTATACTTATTTGTGTCCAGTTGGGTATGGCCTTGCTTGCAAATATTTTTTTTCTTTTTTCTCGCCGTTTACTTTCGAATCAGACCGCCCTTTGTTTCATTTTTGTTTATGAAGAGTACGCCCAAACCCGAAAACTGCAAGCCCACAAGACAGATTTTGCACGGCAGACTCAAAGTTTTTTTTTTTTTAGATACGCATTACAAAGACTGTTCGGTTTTGTGTGTGCTTTTTTTTGTTTGTTTGTGTGTTGTTGTGTTTGTGTGTGTGATTTGCTGATTTGTGATGTAGGATTTTGCGTATCAAAGACATGTGCAAACACTCTAAAGATGCTGACTCGTAACTTCTGAAAGAGCAGCTGCACCATCCAAAGTACTGATACGTGTGAGAGAGAGAGAGAGAGAGAGAGAGAGAGAGAGAGAGAGAGAGAGAGAGAGAGAGAGAGAGAGAGAGAGAGAGAGAGAGAGAGAGAGAGAGAGAGAGAGAGAGAGAGAGAAAGAGAAAGAGAGAGAGAGAGAAAGAGAGAGAGAGAGAGAGGAAGGGAGGGAGGGACCAAATATCGGAGCACGTGAAATTAAATTAAACAAGTCGCGTAAGGCGAAATTACTACATTTAGTCAAGCTATGGAACTCACAGAATGAAACTGAACGTAGTCCGCCGCTAGTGCAAAAGGCAGTGAAAGTGACGAGCCTGTTTGGCGCGGTAGCGGTTGCGCTGTGCTTCATAGCACGCTTTACTGTACCTCTCTTCGTTTTAACTTTCTGAGCGTGTTTTTAATCCAAACATATCATATCTATATGTTTTTGGAATCAGGAACCGACAAGGAATAAGATGAAATAGTTTTTAAAACAATTTCGGAAATTTAATTTTGATCATAATTTTTATATTTTTAATTTTCAGAGCTTGTTTTTAATCCAAATATAACATATGTATATGTTTTTGGAATCAGAAAATGACGAAGAATAAAATGAAATTGTTTTTGGATCGTTTAATAAAAAAAAAAAGATTTTAATTACAAGTTTCCGATTTTTAAAGGGCAGCTGTCGGGTTGCCTGGCCTCAAAAATGCGCGGAGTCGCGTGCAAACACGCGTTTAAGAGTTTTCCGAGTTGATTCAACTAAAGACTGTTGATTTGGTCCAGAAGAAGACACTTTTATCATTAGTTTGAAACCATGAAAATGAGTGAAACTTTCTGCTAGTTCTCACAATCCGCAAGAAAACGAAGCAGTTGGCAGGCCGAAACGACTCAAAATCCGCGACCGACAACTCTGTCAGCACAAGAAGAGACGCCG
>NC_090246.1:64381407-64458907 GCF_037325665.1 Littorina saxatilis | reverse complement strand
TCATTTTACAGTGTAGTGTGTCGTTTTACTTTAAAACTTGTGGGCTTTATTCAGCGCTGGTGCTATTGTGCAGTCGTGAAAGAGGACAATAACAGTTATTTCTCTTTTGCAAAGCATCCCTGTGGTGGTTCAGTGTGTTTGACTCGGGCGTAGCTAGAGCATCAATATCATGTGGTCCAGATGAAAGATTTATGAGCTCTACAGATTATGCGGGAATCCTTCTCTGTCCTGGTTTTCTGTCCTGAGTAGGACATGTAAATGTATTGAATAGTTTGCAGATGTCATTGGAGGGGAAACCAATTAACTCCAACTGATACTGTGAATTTGCGCAGTAGAGAAATCATGAAACATTCATTTGGTAACTCACACTGTCAATTGGCGAAATAAAGAAATCATTTATGCTGGGGATAACCGTGCCATCAGGAATTCCTGAATACTGAACATAATTTCCTGGCAGAGTACCGAATAGAGTACCTGATTTTCACAATTTCCACCAGGTAAAATCATAACAACAACAACAACAGCTACAATAATAGACGACAGAATCAGTATCGATTTCCATCATGTGCGCATGATAGTGCGTCTTGTTGAAAGACGAGCATTAATTCCTCTCCTTGCCCAGCAGTTCAGATATTACAATGACAGAAGCCATAACATTCTAACAGCACGTGCGTCGTGGCGCCACTGCACTGCCCGTTAACAAAGCCGTGATTTCCTTCGTTGCGTGGCCAAATGGATGGGGATGGCACCATCAGGCCATTTGCTTTAGTGAAATGACGGTCCTGTTGAATAGAGATCGTATAGCCGTCTGCAATGGCTTTTTGCCATCGGTCGGCCTTTCTTTGTGGAAGATATATGGCTTAAAAAGAAGCTTTAAACGTCTTTAGTGTGTAGCTTGTACATAATAAGGACAAGAAACAATTGACAAGTGGCTCTATCCCATCTTCCCCCTTTCCCGGTCGCGATATAACCTTCGTGGTTGAAAGCGACGTTAAACACCAAATAAAGAAAGTACATAATAAGGAGCTTAGATGTCCTTTGTGTCTGTACATATGCTGGACGGATGTGGAAAAGACAAGGTCTCTGTCATTCTATAACTGACAGAGTAAAACGACGGATAGTCATCTTGCCTTGATGAATCGTGCAGGTTTAATGTGGAATAGCGGGTACATGAGAAGAAAACAAAGCTTGAATTTGTTTCTGTTAAATGTACAGGACGGATTATGCGGTTAAAAAAGCTACAGTTCTCTGCCATTTTAACACAGGCTTAAACGTCGAAGAGTCGTTTGTGGATGGACCATATTACTTTGCTCTTCAATATTTGTGATTTGTATAATAGTTTGTGCGTGAAAAAAGAAGCTTGAACTGGATTTTGTCCGTACATGCCCAGGGTGGATGTTGTAAAAAAAAAAACCAACAATTTCAGTCGTGATACCAACGGAACGGCAGAAAGCCGATGCAGGACATGTTGCCGTGTTGTCCATAATCAATACGAATAGCCTTTACGAGGCAAAGGCGCTTAAATGTCCTTTGTGCCTGTTAATTACCTCGACGGTGTGGTTGAAAATGCCACAGTTCTACTTTTTCAGTGTTGACCCAGTGAAACAACAGAAACTTAAAGACTCGTGCGTGGACAGATCGTGCTTTACCCTGCTGTTCATGATCGTTTGATCTTTGAACTATAATGTGTAAATGATAGGAGCTTTTATGTCTATTTATTTTATGTGCTGGACAGATGTGCTGGACACTACAATTCTCTGCTATGTTTGTGTTGACAAAGAAAAACAACGGTGATTGTTACGTTGATGGACCTTGCTACTGTCCTGTTCATGATCGGTTCTTTTTGTAGTTTGTTTGTTAATGAAAAGAAACTTGGACTTCGTCTTTGTATGTACGCGCTCTGAACAGATGTGGTAAGTTACACATTGTACGTTCTGCCATTTCAGCCTTAATATAGCGTATGCATATACGTGCTGAGTTATTTTGTAATTTCATTTTCGAAGGAATAAAAGGGTAAAGACATGTTAAAAAAATTCGTCGATGTGTATGTATTATCTTGCTCCATGCTGTTGCTCATCGGTGCAGTGTAAAATAGCGTGTACATGACAAGAATTCACAGTTCTCCCTTAGTCATTTTTGTCTTGATGGAGTTAACCAACACAGAAAGAGATCCATGTTCAGATGGAACATGTTACCAGTGTGTGTATGATTAGTTTTCGTTTGGGCGATAGCTTAATCGCTTGTGTGAAAGGACAAAAGCAAAGACGACCGGTATGTTAGTTCAGGACCGCACGTTATACACGTGTATAGCTTGTCAGGTCTTTAATACATTATTTGGACATAATTTATACCCTTTACTCAGGAAATACAACGAAGTCTATCAAAGACACGATTTCCATCGTCACTCTCACAACAGTGCGCGTTTGTATTACAAAAAAACAAAAAAAAACAAAAAATCTAAAGTTTACATCAACTTTAGTCCACGGAATGGTTTACTTATGTCCATGTTCTAAACAGATAGCTGAAGCACACGCACGATCCCCATCTTCATTAACCTATGAGTATGACACGTCTTTCAGGGTACGGACATCAAAGGTTTTCACAGTAACAATACCCAGAAATATTTCCATCTTTGTGGTGGCGTCTGTCGGGACAGTGCCGAACAGAATACCTGGAACACGTTTTTCATCCTGTCCTGACAGTACTTGTATAACAGAGCTCTCTTTATAAGAGAATCAGCGGTTTCCATCTTGAATGTGGTTTTAGCTACAAAGAAAAACTTCTCTTTTGGCGAGAACAAAAAGAAAGAATGAAAGAAGAAGATAAAAGGAAATATTCCGCAAGCAGTAGCTCTTTGCTGAGTACGTGAAATCGACAGAAACGCAGTCTATTGCGCGAAATTGTCAATTCCTTGAGCTCGACACGACATGTACACATCGGAGCATCGAACTCTTCTCTGGCGTCGGGATCATCGAGGGGCAGAAGAGAGCGAGACCGCAGACTTTGCTTGTCTGTATTGCCCGACGAGCACCCCCCCCCCCCCCGGCAGGCACACACACACACACACACACACACACACACCCTCCCCCTCCTCTCTCTGCCACCCCTCCCACCCCAGACATTTGTGATATTTGACCCGTCAAAACAGCGAATGGGAAGTCCTTCCTTCTCCTGACAGTAAAACAACAAAAGCCAGTTTGCCCTTTTCTTGACGAACAATCTCTCGACTCTAGCCCGCCCAGCGTGTCCCTATGATTTCCCCACTGAGCTCACTGCAATGTTTCCCATGGGACAGGGCTATGACCTTTCCCACCAGCATGCCCAGTTTTCGGGAGAGGGAGGGGCTTGGGGGGGGGGGGGGGGTGTCAACTGGGATCCGAGCAATACTCGTATCGAACCCAGGTCCGATCGTATCTACATACACCTGTCAATAATTCATGTTGTCCTGGCCGACGTCCGGATGGAGTCTGAGCTCTATGTTTACGTATTTATGAGCTAAGGGCTTCCAGCGTTTGACGCACAAAACACAGTCAATGAAGAGTTAGCACGGAATAGCAAGCGGGACTGTTAACGACTGTCGGCGATTGGAAGATTATTCAGTCCGCACAATGCTCAGTGTATGTTTGTGTTTCGTTGGTTTGTTTGGCTCAAACGGAACAAAATAGTGATTGTGCAAGTCAAATGTAGTTGTCTTTGTTGCTGAAACGCCGCACAACGGTAACTCTGTGCAAGGCAAATAATGTTGTTGTTGATGTTGTCGCTAAAATGCTACAAAACAGTATTTAATGTGCAAGTAGAAAGATGTTGTTCGTGTCGTTGTTGCTGAAACGCTACAAAAGAGTCATTTTGTGCAAGTCAAATATGTTTTTCTTGTTGTCGTTGTCTTTGTTGCTGAAACACCACAAAACAATGCAAGTCAAATGTTGTTTCAAACCGCAAACCGATCGAACTGTGTAGCTTTGGGTTTTAATTGAGATTGGGTTTTTTAGGAGGGGCCAAGAGTTTCCCGTTAGCAGTAGACTTTGAAAACCACTCCCTTTTCCCCCAATCTTTCCACGTGTTTAGTATGGGGCAATAACACTGTTTGCCCATTTTTTTTTTTTAAATCAGCACTCACAGTCCTTTTGTGAATTCTAAACAAGGCAAGCTTCAATTACATTATTGGACCCTATATTGTTACCAAAGTTTTAAAGACTGTATTTTTGTTTTATGGGTCCTTCACTTTGTTTTAATAGTATAGGCCTATATGTCGTGCCGAATTCACGGAATTGACGAAAACGCGGAATCGGCAACATTTTTCCCAATTTCGCTTATTCGGCAAAACGCTGCACATTTCGCGAAAATCGGCAGCATTTTGCCAACAATGCGTAAAGGTTTCTTAAACTTGCCCATTTCGCGAAATCGGCAGCCTATTACGGGGAATCGGCAACCGATTACGCGTAATGGGCAAGTTGCAAATTCCGCGAAATCGGCAATGGTGAGTTTCAGTGTTTTAGTGAGTTGCAGTGTTTTAGTGAGTTTTGGTGTTTTAGTGAGTTTCAGTGTGTGCGTTTGTGTGCATGTGTGTGTGTGTGTGTGTGTGTGTGTGTGTGTGTGTGTGTGTGTGTGTGTGGACTGCAAAGTGTTGATCGAGTCTCTCTCTCTCTCTCTCTCTCTCTCTCTCTCTCTCTCTCTCTCTCTCTCTCTCTCTCTCTCTCTCTCTCTCTCTCTCTCTCGTTCGCTGTTTTTTGTTTGTTTTTTTAATGTTTTTATCTGTGTCGTCTCTCTCGCATGGATGCACACAATTTAACTCTCACGCACATGTAGAACCCAACAACACGCACTTACATACTAAATCATTAGCAAGTATATATACATATTCAACTTCGCTCTCACGCACGCATCCGCCTATGCAATTCCTATATCTCGCCCCCACCACTAAATCTTGCGTCAAAAGAGAATGATTATGATGTGGAGTTTACACGCCAAGTCTTGGAGAAAATTGCTATATTGATCGATTGGTAGGTTGATTATTGTTTTGTTTTTATTGTCACTACAAAATGCTGGTCGAAGTTAGCGTATCATCATCGAGTTTGTTGTCCAAACCAGAGATGTTCATTAGGTTCATTTGAGAGTTGGATATTTTTCAATCGCTAAAACGTAGTACTCACAAAATATGACTGTTCACCCCGTGAGCTATGAAGGATTAATGTTGTGCCAGGTAAATAACTTTGGTTTCTGGGTCCGTGAACAAAAGCAAAACATAAAACGTTGAGGTTGTCTTAGTTGTGAGCTTCGAGCACTTTGCAAATGCCTTACAAAATATGGATTATTATTATTTTTTGCAGACAAATCCGCCAGCGTGCTTACGCACATAAACACACACACGCAGGCACCCGCGCATGCATCGCCTTCTCTCTAAATCTTGCGAACAAAAGAATATTCTCGAATAAGCCAAATCATGTTTATGTGTGAGAGAAAGACCCTCCTAAAAAGTAACATCTGTCTCTGTCTCCCCATCTGTCAACGCACGAATGCACACAATTTAACACCGGCACGGTTGGCCTAGTGGTAAGGCGTCCGCCCCGTGATCGGGAGGTCGTGGGTTCGAACCCCGGCCGGGTCATACCTAAGACTTTAAAATTGGCAATCTAGTGGCTGCTCCGCCTGGCGTCTGGCATTATGGGGTTAGTGCTAGGACTGGTTGGTCCGGTGTCAGAATAATGTGACTGGGTGAGACATGAAGCCTGTGCAGCGACTTCTGTCTTGTGTGTGGCGCACGTTATATGTCAAAGCAGCACCGCCCTGATATGGCCCTTCGTGGTCGGCTGGGCGTTAAGCAAACAAACCAACAAACAAACAAACACAATTTAACTCTCACGCATATACTGAATCCAACAACACGCACTTACACACAAAAAACATAAACAAGTAATCGTTTCCTTCTGTTATGTTTTGGTTGAATAATAAAGTTTTGCCTTCTTTGTGCATCACTAGTAAACACACGCACACACGCACGCACGCACGACCTCTTTATTGCTTACCCACTTCAAAAACAAAGACACCTAAATTTAAAAACAAAAACATATATATATATGAAAATGTAATTATCCCAGAATTTAGTTGAGCAAGTGACTAATTACTTTTTTTGAAGAAAAGACATTTGGACATACTGGAAAGTACAAGAAAAGAGTGAACAAAAAGAAATAATAATCAGAGGGATGGATATGTAACAGCCAAAGCTGAGACAATTACTTTTGTAATTTCTTAACAGCGAATACAAAATGTCCAGAGAAATAGCAATATATCTAACATTGACGGACTGTGTGATGTTATCTTCTGCTATTGGTCTGTTTCGACAGTGATATCAAAATCTCGACCATTTTGATATCACTGTCGAAACAGACCAATAGCAGAAGATATCATCACACAGTCCGTCAATATTAGATACTATGTCTATATGAGCCCTCCTCGCCCAGCACACTTGGTGATACTGTTGCTGGGCTCAGAGAGTCTGAATCGGATATATATATAGCTCGACTCTTCCCAACAGGGGACACACATTTTGTCCGCAGCCTTTGCATATTTGATTCCAGTATCATGTAGCAGTTAAGTGCCACACTGGATACGTTTGTATATCCACATAGCAGCCATAATTAAAGTCAAGTTTCATGGTTGGCAGGTTTGGAAGACTGGATCGCCACCAAAGCGTTTGAATGTTGGCAGCGAACAGAATCATTAATTGCAATTTGCTCTCGGATACTGACATTATGTAATTTTTTGAGTATGCCTAAATGGTTGAAAAAACGTTCGTCAGGAAATGCCAAAGCAGTGGATTGCGTGCGTAGGTAAAGGTATTGATTTCACGTACCATACGTGATCTTGAACAGGAAGTCACCCAAAACCATTGCTGTGAGCCCAGGCTGTTGTCCACCTTATGCCCGGATAATTTGCGACGGAAAATCTACTCGTGTGTTGATAGTACAAAATTATTGGGTAAAGTGCCGGAAATTCCTATTTCCATGCGTTCCGTTTACATTTATAATGGAAAGAAAGAAAGAAAGAAAAGAGCACTTTGCGGGTAATGCTTACCAAGCCACCCAGCGGGCTAGAATAATGCGTGATACGTGTAAACCCGGAGTACACTTATCGACTCGTCAGGTGTATAATGTCAGGCTGTCCAAGGACACGGAACACGTGCGGATGTTCCAAAGGTATCTTCCTTCCCTTGTAAACGATACATCTAAACCACCACATATCTGTCTAGGGTTTTACGTGGAATGAGAGCATCCTTCTGATTGGTCACATACCAGAAATCAACAGCCTGCCTGCTTCCTGTGCTGAGTGCGATTTTCTGTTGAATTAATTTTGCAAGTGCCACTTTTGCAAAATTATTTCAGAACTAAAGTCCCACTTTGCATATAGAAAGCAGTCAGACTGTAAACGGAAGCTATGCTTTTATGGCAACTGGTGAGCAGCAGCGAGGTACAGACAACTTTTATCAACCATCATATTATCAAGTGCCATTTAGGAACATTTAGTGAATTGCTAAAGCGGCGAGGGATGAACTTATTTGACTTTCTAATGATGCACGTGCGGTGTACCAAACTGTTAATTGTTGTGATCTGCTAGTGGTTGGCAAATGATGAATTTGCAAGTACTTTTTTTTACATGTAGTCAAGTTTTGACTAAATGTTTTAACATAGAGGGGGAATCGAGACGAGGGTCGTGGTGTGTGTGTGTGTGTGTGTGTGTCTCTGTGTGTGTGTGTGTGTGTGTGTGTGTGTATGTGTGTGTCTGTGTGTGTCTGTGTGTGTGTCTGTGTGTGTGTGTAGAGCAATCCAGAGTAAGCTACTGGACCGATCTTTATGAAATTTGACATGAGAGTTCCTGGGTATGATATCCCCAGAAGTTTTTTTCAATTTTTCGATAAATGTCTTTGATGACGTCATATCCGGCTTTTTGTAAAAGTTGAGGCGGCACTGTCACGCCCTCATTTTTCAATCAAATTGATTGAAATTTTGGCCAAGCAATCTTCGACGAAGGCCGGACTTCGGTATTGCATTTCAGCTTGGTGGCTTAACAAATAATTAATGACTTTGGTCATTACAAATCTGAAAATTGTAGTTAAAATTATTTTTTTTATTAATGATCCAAAATTACGTTCATCTTATTCTTCATCATTTTCTGATTCCAGAAACATATAAATATGTTATATTTGGATTAAAAACAAGCTCTGAAAATTAAACATATAAAAATTATGATTAAAATAAAATTTCCGAAATCGATTTAAAAACAATTTCAACTTATTTATTGTCGGTTCCTGATTCCAAAAGCATAAAGATATGATATGTTTGGATTAAAAACACGCTCAGAAAGTTAAAACGAAGAGAGGCACAGAAAAGCGTGCTATGCAGCACAGCGCAACCGCTACCGCGCTAAACAGGCTCGTTAATTTCACTGCCTTTTGCACGAGCGGCGGACTACGGTCATTGTGAAAAAATGCAGTGCGTTCAGTTTCATTCTGTGAGTACCACAGCTTGACTAAATGTAGTAATTTCGCCTTACGCGATTTGTTTCCTTTTAAGAAAAAAGGAACAAAAAAATGACAACATGGTTTTCTGTATGAAGGGTAACACTGAGAGGGAGGCGGAGGGGGAGGGGGGGCAGAAAGACAAAAGATAAGTTAAGCCTGTCTACGTTAGGAAGATAGTACCGTAGTTGTAGTCAAGGGGACTGTCTTCATACGCGGGTAAGTGAGAAAGTCGGCAAGTTCAGTACCGTAAGGGACATCAGAGGAGTCACGATGATGTGATAAGTGGGAGGGGAACATGTCACGTTTTTGTGAAAAGTACATGAATGGAAGCCGACTCCGCGAGGAAGATAGTAGCCTGACTGGTACTCAGGGGTTGCGTAAGTTGCGCAACCGGGTCAAAGTTTACGGCCTCACAGTTGCCACAGAAGCAGGATTAACAGTCTGCAGGTAGGAAGCGTGGCATCGTCCGGTCGGCGTGGGCCTTCCATTCAAGTACTTTTCACAAGTGCGTGACATGTTTCCGGCCGTCGCACTGATCACATAATCGTTACTCGTCTTCGGCACCTCTCTCTTGTAGCCGCGTTTGAAGACCGTCAGCTCTTACCTGATAGGGCAACTTACGCAACCCTTGACTGTACGGTACTATCTCCCTTACGGACTTAACTCTCTTTGAAGACAGACAGATTGACAAATAGAACGTATGCGCGTGTGCTGAAATACGTCTCTTCGTCCGTCTGTATTTCACGGTGATGCTTACAATTATGAAATAAATTAGACGGCCGAGGTAACATAATGAATAATTATATCAGGCGTATGCACGGTTTTCTTTTCTTTTAGAAATATTTAGACAAACACAGGTTCTCTCTCTCTCTCTATCTCTCTACTCCCCCCCCCTCCCCTCCCCCGGTCTGAATACTTGTCCCCAAATATTTGTTCTTGATTTGTTTAATCACCGATTACTATCCTTTTCGCATTCTTCTGGTTAGATGTGTATGTGTGTTTACTTTATTTTGTTTTGGTGTTTTTCTCACCTTCTTTTTCTTTTTTTCTTTTCTCTTATACATTTGGATAATATTTTGTGTAAAATGTACGGATTGTTTTTGCTTACTGTGTAAGGTCTTGACTCACTGCCATGTTCTTCTTGTAAATTTGTTGAAGACACCACCATAAGCCGTAGGCTTTTTGTTGTTTTCACCTTATGTCGATGTACATTTCGTGAACATGTAAAATATGAATAAACATTGTTTTATCCAAGTGGAAGGATGTTCTGATCCCATGTAAACATCCTGACCAAATCTGATATGTTAAGCCGAATCGTTTACACTGGAAGTACTAGCTGTGCCTTCAATAAACTTTGCTGGGGAGAAAAGACAGGAAGAAAATACGTGCTCGCCAGTGGCAGTTTGGTTTGTTAAACTGTCAGCACAAGATGAAGGAGGGTACGTGGTGTCGCGTTTGACATTAAAACATGCATGCGCTTGTCATTGCGCGGATGGGCGGATGTGTTTCTGGTGATTGCCCTTAACTGTTGTACATACACAGCATCGGGCATTCCAGCCGTGCGTTGATCCTTGTTGAAACAGAGCAAAGGGATAATAATATAATATATTGTATTTGAGACAATGACAAAAGGTGACGTTTTCATGTCAGTATGTCCCAAATGACATCACCAGTACATGTTTCATTCTATCTAATCTGTTTTCGTTCTATTTTTTCTAATAACATGCGTTAACAATTGATTGCCAACTGGAATGGAAGAGCACAAAAATTGTAACTTGATATGTAGTTTCTCTAGAGGGAAAACATCTTCCACTTTCATGTCAGTGTGTCCCATGCAACATACATTTGCCAAACAGCTATGCGTAAGTAGATTATTTGTTAGTGGTATAGAACATACTGATCAACAATCAAAGTCAGTTTTCACATTCATGTTCTACCTATTTCTTATATGTTTATTCTTTTGGCAATGGTGAAATGTCAGCAATCGTGTGTCATTCGGGACAGTAGACATGACACCTGACCTTTTGTCACTGTCTCATTTACACCCCCGGTATAGGGGTGTGTATAGGTTTCACTCGATGTGTTTGTGTTCGCAAGTAGATCTCAAGAATGAACGGACCGATCGTCACCAAACTTGGTGAACAGGTTCTATACATTCCTGAGACGGTCCTTACAAAAATTGGGACCAGTCAAACACACGGTTAGGGAGTTATTGGTGGATTAAAATTATACAAGGCCTGGTATAGACGGACACCCCCGTTGGTCAAAGGGAAATAACCATTCTCACTGCCACCAACTGAGAAGGTTATTTCCCTTTGACGGGGGTGTAGTTCCTATCGGAGGAATTTCTTGTTTGATATGTGTCGAGAAAATGCTGTTTTTTTAGGCAGTGTTGCAAACAGTTATTTAATTGTTTGCTCCTATTTTGAGTAAGTGCTGCGAAAAAGTATTTCATTGTGTGGTCTGATTGATGTTTGTCTTTTGTTTATGTCCTCTCGCTTTTTTTTTCTTTCTTTCTTTTTTGCTTTTTCTAGTTCTGAACTGTTGTTTGTGTGGCAGAGGGCTTCTTTGTGCTGTGACATTTTCACAACTTATCATGCGGCATATATCTGTATTAGTTTTCGTGCATAGTTGATTTAGTGTGGCGTGTATTTAGGCTCAGATCACATGAAACACATGGAGAGAGATTGATTAATAAAATATATAAATGAATACATGATAAATAAATACCTAAATACCGACATGCTATAAATAAATAAATGATAAATAAGTACATAAATTAATACATTAATAATTGAATACAAACAATCTAAACTCATCTTTCCGTGAGTAAGCAACGTTCGAATTTGTTGCGTGTGCAACATCTAACTTACTATTCTAACAGCAGTTCTCCCTCTATGTCAGTAGAGGGACCACATGTTATGGATACCGCAATGAATGCGATATACTTTTAAGAAGAAAGCTGACTCAATAATTACTCATTCTGATCTTTTTCTTTTTGTTCGTCTCCACAGACTGCGGCGGACCGAGACGACAGCAAGACGGCAAGGCCGCCAGGAGGTAGGAGAGGGGAGACACAGCTCATACAACACGCAACCTTAGTGACGCTAACAAGCCCGTTCACGCCTGACGTCAACTTCAGACACCCGCCCTACTTGTCAACCACCTGCCCTGCTACAGCTGTCAGCTCCACACCCGACTGACGCATTGGCTTCCATCACAACTGCTACCGACTGACTCTTTGGTCACAACCACGCTTTACTTCGATCACAACTACGTTCGACTGGATTTTTTTCTTCAATCACCACCACTACCGACTGACGCCTTTACTAGAGTTATCATCGCACCCGACTGACGCCTTGTCTTCAATCATCACCAAACCCGACTGACTCCTTGAAGCTTTACTTCGATCACAACCACATCCCACTGAATCCTTTACTTCGATCACCACGCCTTTAATTCAATCACAACCATTCCCAACTGACTCCGTGAGGCTTTACTTCGATCACAACCACGTCCCACTGAATCCCACCACAGCCGACTGTCGCCTGCACTTAAATTACCACCATTCCCGGCTGACTCTTGAGGTTTTACTTCAATCACAACCGCGTCCAACTGAATCCTTTACTTAAATCACCACCACAGCCGACTGTCGCCTGTGTTTAAATCACCACCATTCCAGGCTGACTCTTGAGGTTTTACTTCAATCACAACCGCGTCCGACTGAATCCTTTACTTCGATCACCACCACAGCCGACTGACGTCTTGTACTTTAGTCACCACCACGCCCGGCCGACGTATTTCTTCAGTCACCGCAACAACTGACGCACGCCAATACTTCAGTTACCACCGCGCCCGACTGACGCCTTTGGTTCAGTCATCACCACAGCGGACTAGCGTTTTTACTACAATCACCAAACCCTTCTGACGCCTATACTTCAGTCACCACCACACCCGACTGACTTCTTTACTTGAATCACCACTACATCCGACAGACGCCTTCGTTGCAATCACCGTCAAGCACCCTGTACTTCATTCGTGCGTCGCCACACCTGACTACGCAAAGGCAAGTGCTTCAACCCCACCGTTGCACACTGGTCACTGCTCTAACAGCCGAGAGTGGTGCTTCATACTCGCAGTGCATTGAAGATAGACTGCTAGCTACTACGCAAAACTACTGATAAGTGCTTCGACTCGACCTCTGCATACAGAGTTTAGCAGTTCTAGTGTTGAGTTTGCTCAAATACGCTGAAAGGGGACTGAAAGGGGACTGCAAGCTCTTCGCAAAACTACGCCACGGTACATAACTAACAGCCCGAGTACCGCGTCTCCTCATGATACACTGAAAGGGGACCAAACGTTCTGCACGAAACCATCCCTACATAGTCAGCTAACAGTCCTAATGTGGTGTGTTCTCTTGATTCACTGAAAGGGGACTAAACGTTGTACCCAAAGCTACAGGCAGGTCCTGGATACTGTGACTTTGAAGATGATGCGTTCATCAGGCGTCTCGAGGTGCTCGTCGTTCGGGGGCAGGACGTTGTGGCGACGCATGGTGGCGATCCTGCTGCTGGTCATCTTCATCTGGACCATCACAGTCCTCAACGTCACCTTCATCTACACTAGCAACCACCCCAAGAAGGAGAGCGCCGTCTTACAGGTGAGTACAGACAGAAAGAAAATTGAGATTGATTGATGGGGTAATTAATTTTATTGATAGATGGATGGATGGATGGATGGACGGACGGACGGACGGATTGATAGATTGATTGATTGATTGATCTTGAATGCATAAGGATAGAGGTTAAGGCAACAATCCCATGCAACCTGTCCTTACTACATCTAAAATACAAACACGATACTTTAGTTTTACGGTTATTATGAGAGAGAGAGAGAGAGAGAGAGAGAGAGAGAGAGAGAGAGAGAGAGAGAGAGAGAGAGAGAGAGAGAGAGAGAGAGAGAGAGAGATAGAGAGAGAGAGAGAGAGAGAGAGAGGCTATTGATACGAGAGAGAGAGAGAGAGAGAGGCTATTGATACAAGTAAGTATACTTGGCCGCCAGACAAAGTTAAAAAAAAACTGACACAAATTAGTTATATATCTATACATATTGATCAGTTTTTGTCCTGAGCTGGGACTGATATCAGAGGTCGCCGGAAATCCTGTGAACACTGAAATAGTGAAAAGAAAAGTGTGTGATAGTCAGAGAATGTTGGGAGGGTAGGAGCGAGACGGCAGTGGGTTTACGAGTACCAGTGCAACTTTAACAAGGTCGTTGTACTTCCAGGTGTGCGTCTGGAGACTGGGGCCGCGTGTCTCTCAAACCATCGGCCTTTTATTCAAGCTTACGAGTATGCTGTCAGACTTGTAATCAAATGTTTGCGGTTTGTGCGTGTGACCCTTTATCTCTGACCAGTACATGTATTGACCTTTCGAGTGTCCATCGCCTGTAAAGAATCGCTGCCCCGTCGCAAACACGAATGCATACTTTTGAACACGAGCAAGGTCATGGCCCGCTTTTTCATCCCATGAGAGATAGTCAAGTGGGCAGGGTTTGCAGGGTGGCATCATTACGACCACTTGTGACTGACTTCTACATGTTTAGGGGAGAGAGATATTTATAATATATATACTCCCGGCAACATTGTCGCATGCAAGTGCACTTGCGGTATGTAACATTAACAATAGGACCAATACAAAAAATCAATGCTTCCGATTCCCCGACCGACCTTCTTTTTTTCCTGATCACCACCCCGGAAATTGTTTTGACCCTTACACAAATGTTAAAAATTAGAAAACTTGATTTTGCAGACTTTTGCAAGGAAAATTACTTTTCTCCGACATCCAGAGGACACAGCTGGCACGATTTCCGGCCAATAAAAAGCCACATGCGCCTATGTAAATAAAATTAAGAACAAACTTCAATCAAACAATAAAACAGGCCATGGAAAGTGAATTTGTTAATTATGTGGATATGGGTACCTAATTTAGGCTGGACCTATTGGGCAGATGATAGTGGCCATTTTACATATAATTCATGACCCTCTCGATTAATTTACTTGGCGTTGATTAACTCGTGAATTATAGAAAATAGCCAGCGGCGTCTGTCGGCGGATTGGGCCTTCTGTTTCCAGGAGATTGTGCGGGTCAGGTCTGAGTACAATCGTATCCCTGTACTTGGTAAATTGTCTCAAACACCTTGTGGCTTCATCAGTGCATGTACTTGCAGGTTACCCCTTAAAGCTTCGGTCAATGACTTTATGAGGTTCAGTTAATTAGAGTTTGCTGGGGTTGACTGTTGAGAAATAGCAGGGGTGATGAAAGCGGTTATACATTGTGGACATAATTCATGAGCCTTCAAATGAGCTAACATGGCAGTCAAAACCTTGTACGAAGTAAACACGTGAGGGAGCAACCTTCCACTTTGGCACATGTATACCAAAAATCTATAGCCTGGATGCGTTCAATGAAGAGAGGAATTTTCGATGAATTATTTTCTAAACGGACACTATTGGCTATCTGCAAACATAATTCATCAAACACTCATCAGATGATCGAAGCTGTCGGGACGTTGATTTTTACATTTAGTCAAGTTTTGACTAAATGTTTTAACGTTGAGGGGGGAATCGAGACGAGGGTCGTGGTGTATGTGCGTGTGTGTGTCTGTGTGTGTGTGTGTGTGTAGAGCGATTCAGACTAAACTACTGGACCGATCTTTATGAAATTTGACATGAGAGTTCCTGGGTATGAAATCCCCGAACGTTTTTTTCATTTTTTTGATAAATGTCTTTGATGACGTCATATCCGGCTTTTCGTGAAAGTTGAGGCGGCACTGTCACGCCCTCATTTTTCAACCAAATTGGTTGAAATTTTGGTCAAGTAATCTTCGACGAAGCCCGGACTTCGGTATTGCATTTCAGCGTGGTGGCTTAAAAATTAATTAATGACTTTGGTCATTAAATATCTGAAAATTGTAAAAAAAAAATAAAAAATTTATAAAACGATCCAAATTTACGTTCATCTTATTTTCCATCATTTTCTGATTCCAAAAACATATAAATATGTTATATTTGGATTAAAAACAAGCTCTGAAAATTAAATATATAAAAATTGTTATCAAAATTAAATTGTCGAAATCAATTTAAAAACACTTTTATCTTATTCCTTGTTCTTCTTGTTTGTGAAAACATGTGTCCAAGTGGGGAGGGGAGGGGGGTGGCTTTATCCCACGTCTGGGCACCTCTGAGATAGTGCATGAGCAGAACTATTTTCACCTTCAAAAACACAGCAGTCTTCTTTGAGCCGAGGAACGACACCCGCTTTCTCCTTCTTTCTGTCTCTTATTTGCTGACGGGTTTTCAGCCCTCGGGTTCGTGTGAAGGTTGCCATACAAGTGCAAAACAGGAAGCACACTTGTCGTTATTTTTGTCTCATAGCCCTTCTATAAAGGACACGAAACAGGCGTGAAAATCGAAAATGAAATAGATCAGAAAAGGGTTCAACTATCGGGTGATAGTTCTTCTTTACCCTGCCCGCTTCTCTTCTATTTTTATTTTATTTTACTTATTCCTCTCTTTTGGGGTATGTGTGGGGTGGGTGACCAGTGTGAGTGAGTGAATGTGTGTGTGTGTCTAGCATCAGAGAAGCACCCCCTCCCCTTCCCTGTTCTGAAGTTTGACTGAGTTTTCTTCCAGCCAGCGTATAAAACCTTGTCTCTTTTTCATGTTTGCCCCGCTCTCAACTCCCTGCCGCAGATCGATTTATTGTTTTAACTGTTGTTGTTTTTGTGTGGGTTTTTATTTGGACATTCCACTCCCCCTCTCTCTCTCTCTCTCGCTCGCTCTCGCTCTCTTTTTAATTGTTTTCACGTCCAACCACTCACTGTGAAACACACGTCCCCGAATTCCGCATTTGTTCTTGTCTATTCAACCTAACGTGACCTTTCATTTGTTCCTGTACTAGTGACACTGTGATTAATTGAACCATTGACGTTGACCTGGGTTTATGTTTTTTCTGTTTGATATTTAAAGGCACAGTAAGCCTCCCGTAAACCATCACAGATACTGTCAGGCTTTTACACACAGTACAAACACCCTTCCATTTGAACGCTCACCAAACGGGAACATCCTAGGTGCCCTCCGTAAAGAGCGAGCAATTTTCAAAGAATTTATTTTTGCGTGGTTTATCTTACCCCTGAACCTTCGTAAACCCGTGTGATCCAGTTTCCCTTTTTCACAATGTAGTCGTCGGTTAGTAATTTGAATGCGATTAGATGTGAGCTTATCTGCAATATCTGCAGACGTTATTATGTACCTCTGACTATGCACGGAACAAACGGCTGTGGTTCACAAGAACTCTAGCGATGGCTTTTGACTGTTCAGAGGAACTGGCGATGCCTCTAAACCGTCGTCTGCTACGAGAACCACGACCTTGCGTGATCCTGCTTCCGGGCTTTTCTTTTTTCAAACTTTCAAAACTTCGAATTGTACTGATCTTGTCTTGATGAAAAAAGAATTCTTTTATGATTTAAGAATGTTTGTGTAACAAGCTGTCAATTTATTATTTAGATTTTAAAAGTTAGATCTAGCGCCAAAACGCACCACGGTCCGATTGTCTCTGAGCAATCGGCGCAAAATTAATTCTTTAAAAATTGCTCGCTCTTTACGTAGGGCACCTAGGATGTTCCCGTTTGGTGAGCGTTCAAATGGAAGGGTGTTTGTACTGTGTGTAAAAGCCTGACAGTATCTGTGATAGTTTACGGGAGGCTTACTGAGCCTTTAAGTGGCGCTCGGTACGCAAGTGGGGGGGGGGGGGGGCGGGGGGGGGGGCGGGCGGGGGGGGGGGGGGGGGCGGGGGGGGGGGGGCGGGGGGGATGTATAAGGTTCTTGGTAGAGCGAAAGTGTGTGTGTTTGTGAGTGTGTGTGTGTGTGTGTGTGTGTGTGTGTGTGTGTGTGTGTGTGTGTGTGTGTGTGTTTCTGCCTGTGTGTTTCTGCCTGTGTGTTTCTGCCTGTTTTTGGCTCACGTAAGTGTAGCCTATGCGGCTAAACTTTGTCTGTCTGTGGGTGTGTATGTGTGTGGGTATGTGTGTGATAGAAACTTTAACATTTGACTAAACACCGAAATACTAATTTTACCTGGTTATTATCCAAGCAACAGCTTCAAAATATTGAAGCAATGATCAACATTTCGTCGGCACGTATGTAGTGTGTATCCAAAGAAAACGGGTGGTGGGGTTTTTTGGGGGGGTAAAAACAGGTGACTGGTTTGTGTCGTGTGTGGTATGTAAACCAGGTCAGGGGTCAAGGTTAGGTCAGATCGCGTGAAGGATTGTGGTATAGATACAGTTATCACCGAGCTGCAGTTCGCCGATTCGGAGAAGACGATTTCACATTGTTCGGTTTCGTAGCTCCAGAAAAATAGATAAAGAAGATACCAAAGGAGATTTCCTACAGGTTAATCTGCACAGCGTGTTTCCAGTGTCTGCGTGAGGAAGCGCTGTCGAAAGCGCAGTGTCGATCTGGCCATCTGGCAGTCGTGTCCCTGTAAGTAGGCTACAGACAGACAGATCTAGATCTAGTGTCTCGCACTCTTGCACAGTGTCACCTATGCTTACTGTGTGTGTGTGTGTGTGTATGTGTGACGGAGTGATTGAGTTTGTATTACTGTTTGTCGATTTCTTACGTGAGCCTTGAAGGCTTCGGCTCTTGTTGTGTTTGTGTCTGTCTGCGTCGGTGTTTCTCAGCGCTATAGTGACAATTAAGTGAATGTATGTGCTCGCATGTTTTTAGCGCAAGTGGTGTCAGCCTGTGTGTACGAGGCAAGTGCCCTTCCTCTGATCTTACAGTGAATACTGTTGTGTCAATGTGTTACGGGATTCTGTATTTCTATTGCAGGAAGAGATTGTTCAGCTGAGCCAGGAGTATGTGCGGGCCCTTGCTCAAGAAAACGATGGTGTGGTGGATGGCCCGTACGCTGGTCGCTTTACTGCATTTGGTACGTTGATCATATTCACATAGATCATGACTGTGCAGCCGTTCGTACAAATACAAGTGCACGCGCGCGCTTAAACACACGCACATGCATGCACGCACGCACAAACACACACATACACGTAATCACGCACGCGTACGTATGCACGCACGCCGCGCACGCACGCACGCACGCACGTACACATAACCACACACACACACACACACTCACACAACCACACACAGGGCCGGACCAAATGAGTTGTAAGGGGGGGGGGGGGGGGGGGTTCCTCCTTTTTTTTTGGGGGGGGGCAAATCAGCGAAGGGGGGGTCCGGCCCTGACACACACACACACACACACATTCTGTCTGTCTCCTCTCTGTGTCTGTATGTGTGTTTGTGTCTGTCGGTCTCTGTCTGTCTCTGTTCGTGAGCGAGTGCGCGCGCGCGTGTGTGTGTGTGTGTCCCTCCATTTTTTACTAATTTTAGGTTGTTCTCTAACATTGACAGCGTTTGACACTGAATGTCCACCTCCCATAACCCCCTGCCAGTTCTTCTACTTAACCCACTCCCCCCCCCCCCTCTCCCCCATTCCATTCCAGTGAATTTATGTCTTTCCTCAGTTGTCACTCTAACGGGAAGTTTTCAGAATGTGACTTTCTCTCTGATCTCTCGTTTCTACCACCCCCCCCCCCCCCACCCCCCCCATTTCCCCCTGCTAAAAACACAAGTTTATTTTGCATGTTGTCCTTCTGTTTTGAGACAGTTGACGAGGGTTTAGTGTCAGTTCAGCGTGTGCATGTTTATCGTTTTGCGACAAGGAGAAGGTGGTCCCACTGTGAGCAGGAGTGGGCCGTGAGTTGTGCACACCAACACTTTTTCTGTGCACTGACACTGTAACAAACATGCAGTTGTTTGGCCACATTCACTAAAATCAGTATGAATAACATGTAGTCTGAAAGTGAAAGGCACTCACAGAAAACTTTTCTTTTATGAAACTTGTAAGTTGTATCATGCTCGCTCTAACCCTTCCCCGTCTTATTTCTGCAATATGTTGAAGCAAAAGGTATGTTAATTCCTTCTCTTGTAAGCGATCAAGTGCCAGATCACTTTGAATGACAGCATTCAATCACTTGGACACAGAGTTTATTTTTAATCCACACTGGTGGCAGTCTGGGAAATTCATTCTTTAGAAAAATCCCATTTTGCACGGGGAGCAGTCAGGGTATTGATTTTTGGCTCACGAAGTGTAGCCTATGCGATCGTAACTTTGTCTGTCTGTGCGTGCGTGCGTGCGTATGTGCGTATGTGCGTGCGTGCGTGCGTCTGTGGTGGAAACTTTAACATTTCGTCATTTGAAGACGTCACATTATGGCGTAAGAGGGTTAGACGTCACGCGAAGGAATGTCTCGGTCATTGTTATTTTGAGCGGGCCGAGACTAGTTGGCAGTCGTGTCTGTAAGTAGGCTACATGCAGACAGACAGATCTAGATCTAGTGTCTCGCTTTCTTGCACAGTGTCACCTATGCTTACTGTGTGTGTGTGTGTGTATGTGTGACGGAGTGATTGAGTTTGTGTTACTGTTTGTCGATTTCTTACGTGAGCCTTGAAGGCTTCGCCTCTTGTTACTATGGGTCCAAGTGGAGAGAAGTTCCAAGGCCATGTTAAGGTATTGGCCATGTTAAGGCATACGCAGAACTGAGATTGTGAGTCGGATCAAAGGTCTCCGGAGGTGCCTTTTAAGCAAGCACGTGCAACCGGCCACTCAGTGTTGTGTCTGGACAGTGGATTAATCTTGTGCACAAGAACTCGACAATAGATGTGACAGACCGAGTAATGTTCTTCTTCTTCTGCTGCTGCTGCTTGTTCTTGTTCTTCTTGTTCTTGTTCTTCTTGTTCTTCTTCTTCTTCTTCTTCTTCTTCTTCTCCTTCTCCTGTCTGGTGCCTGTGTTTGACAAACTCAGTGATGTGCACGAAGCAGGAAAAGAGATAAGCTTCACCGCTGTTTCACTGCAGTGTTACACTTTGATGTGGTAGCTTCACGCTGACAACATGCTCCTTGAAAGTGGGTGACATTTACTTCATGACACGTACAGTAATGGGTCCTATTAACTTCTGACACAGCAAAGTCTTTCAACTTTGTAGTGTGACCGCCCCAACTCCTCCTCCTTCTCCCTCAAATGTCATTGGGCCATGGGGGGGGGGGGAGAGAGAGAGAGAGAGAGAGAGAGAGAGAGAGAGAGAGAGAGAGAGAGAGAGAGAGAGAGAGAGAGAGAGAGAGAGAGAGAGAGAGAGAGAGAGAGAGAGAGAGAGAGAGAGAGAGAGATGTGTGTGTTCATTCTAGTATGTCAGTGTATGTTGCTTTTCTTATCAAGTTTTTGTAAGGTGACACATCCATCAAGTTCAACCCTAAATTACCATACATTGTCTTATGCTGACATTGAGCAGGCCCTTTTATTACATTTAGTCAAGTTTTGACTAAATGTTTTAACATAGAGGGGGAATCGAGACGAGGGTCGTTGTGTATGTGTGTGTGTGTGTGTGTGTGTGTGTGTGTGTGTGTGTGTGTGTGTAGAGCGATTCAGACCAAACTACTGGACCGATCTTTATGAAATTTGACATGAGAGTTCCTGGGAATGATATCCCCGGACTTTTTTTTCTTTTTTTCGATAAATACCTTTGATGACGTCATATCCGGCTTTTTGAAAAAGTTGAGGTGGCACTGTCACACCCTCATTTTTCAATCAAATTGATTGAAATTTTGGCCAAGCAATCTTCGACGAAGGCCGGACTTCGATATTGCATTTCAGCTTGGTGGCTTAAAAATTAATTAATGACTTTGGTCATTAAAAATCTGAAAATTGTAAAAAAAAATAAAATGTTATAAAACGATACAAATTTACGTTCATCTTATTCTCCATCATTTGCTGATTCCAAAAACATATAATTATGTTATATTTGGATTAAAAACAAGCTCTGTAAATTAAAAATATAAAAATTATGATCAAAATTAAATTTTCTAAATCAATTTAAAAACACTTTCATCTTATTCCTTGTTGGTTCCTGATTCCAAAAACATATAGATATGATATGTTTGGATTAAGAACACGCTCAGAAAGTTAAAACGAAGAGAGGTACAGAAAAGCGTGCTATCCTTCTCAGCGCAACTACTACCCCGCTCTTCTTGTCAATTTCACTGCCTTTGCCACGAGCGGTGGACTGACGATGCTACGAGAAAACGGTGACTTGCTGAAAAATTGCATTGCGTTCAGTTTTATTCTGTGAGTTCGACAGCTTGACTAAATGTTGTATTTTCGCCTTACGCGACTTGTTTTAAGTTCACAAGAATGTCATAAAAATGTCTTCTTTGCATGACGAAAAAAAGGGCTGTGTGCTCTGGCAATTGCAGCCATGAGCATCTGTGTTTGTCATAAGTGGGCAGTTACTGCATTCTTTTCTGTCTCGTTTCCTCTGTGTATGAGTGTATATGTGTGAGATAATGCATGTTTGTTTGTGTGCATGTGCGTGTGTGTGTGCATACGTGTGTGTATGTGTGTGTGTGTTTGTGTGTGTGTTTGTGTGTGTGTTTGTGTGTGTGTGTGTATGTGTGTGTGTGTCTGTCTGTGTGCACGTGCATGCATGTGTAAGATAATGCATGTGTGTTTGTGTGCATGTATCTGTGTGTGTGTGTGTGTGTGTGTGTGTGTGTGTGTGTGTGTGTGTGTGTGTGTGTGTGTGTGTGTGTGTGAGAGAGAGAGAGAACTCAGAACTCAGAATTTTTATTGTAAACCACACTGTTGTGTTTGTACAAGGGGGGGAGTAGAGTTTCCATTTCCAGAGAGAGAGAGAGAGAGAGAGAGAGAGAGAGAGAGAGAGAGAGAGAGAGAGAGAGAGAGAGAGAGAGAGAGAGAGAGAGAGAGAGAGAGAGAGAGAGAGAGAGAGAGAGAGAGAGAGAGAGATTCTGCTCTCACTCTCAGACACAATTCTTTTTGTGATTTTTCTACCCACTGGTTCATTGTCAAGCTTGGTGTCAGTTTTAAAAAAGAATGGGGATACATGTCTGTATCGATTCTTTTTGAAAGTGCTAGCTTCAGCACTTAGAACATCAATATTTCTGCTCACAATATCATCATTACTGTGAATAATAGAATAGGATTAAAGAGAGACGGATGCTGCAGATGGTTTTATTGAGTAATAGTGGTATGTTTTGTGTGTGTGTGTGTGTGTGTGTGTGTGTGCATGTGTGTGTGTGTGTGTGTGTGTGTGTGTGTGTGTGTTTTTCGGAGAGATATTATATATGGTGTGCGTATTGTGTGTGCGTACATGTGTGTGTTCAAAAAGGGTTCATTCAGGATTAAGTAAATGTGAAACTTTATCCTTCTTTTATTATTCTTTCGTTTGTTTGTTCTTGTTCGTTCATTCATTCGTTTGTTAGTTTGTTTGTTCTCTTTATATAATTTAGTTGTATGTCTTTTTGGGGATTTTTCGTTCTGGAATCTGTCTCGGTGTAACTTAATTGTTGTGTCACAAAAACTCAAAGCATAAAACATTCTTGGAAAGTTATTGGTGATGGAAATGTACACAATGGGCGCTTCTGGGGTGATAACGCGAGACAACTCCTGTGATCTTGCCGCAAGGTGGCGCCAGTTACCAGCCAAAAGAAAGAAGGGGCATAACCTCACCAGAAACGACCATTGTCTGTGTAACCGTATTAAATGCACGACTTACACATGAACTGTTACCAAACCGATAATTATGCTATTTGGGACCAATGCAAGTTTTTTTCCCTTTCTCGTGGGATCTTGCCCCGAGGTGGCGCCAGTTACCAGCCGAAAGAAAGAGGGGGCATAACCTCACCAGAACCGCCCATAATAAAGCAAAGGACAATAAATCTAACAAAAGAAAAAAGAAAAACAAAAAACAAAAACACCAACCGAAGACATCTACTACAAGCTTGATGTTGATATATTATTTACTCCACTTAAGAACAGATTTTCTAGAATATACGTGCATTCAGCAGACATGTGCAATGATCTAATGATCTGTTGTTGTTGCCGAAATATCAAACTGAATTTTGCAAACTAAATAATGGGGACTTTTTGTTTGTTGCAACATTTGATAGCTTAATACATTTTGGCTTTCGATGGTTGCTATGCTGCAAGTTCATTCTCTTCTCAAGATGTATTGCTTTAGAGAATTTATTCCATAATTCATGATTAGCACTGAGGTTAATGCCATTAACAGTGAAAAAAAAAATAATTCCAGAACAGCTTGGCAGTAAGTTATACAGTGTGTCAACAATATTTGTATTTTTGTGTTTCAGACCTGAAAAAGACCATTGCAGTGTTGTTGGAGAGTATTCTGGCTCGGCTGGACCGACTGGAGACTCACCTCAACAACATCACCAATGGATCCTTCGCTCGCAACATGCCTCTCAGCCTAGTCACGGACCATGAACGCCAGGTCATTCTTTCTGCCCAAGGTAAGGTCATAGGGGCAGGTAATGTGATTAATTGTATCTTTTATTTTCTTCTTCTGTGTTCATTAATGGGCTGCACTACTCCAACATACACCAGTTGTGTTTTGCACGGGCTGGTTTGTATCATGTGCATGACCGCCCCCCCCCCCCACCCCACCCCCCTAACCTCCCCCCCACCCTCCCTCCCCCATTCCCCTCATCACCTTGATGCAGTTTCTTTGGTAAATTAATGATACTGAGGTACAATTGAGTATTACATGTATTTAGTTGAGTTTGTACAGTCGAGCCTGTTTATTACGACCACCCAAGGGACTGACCAAAAATGGTTGTTATAGACAAGTGGTTGCTGTGGAATTAGGTGAATTCATAGAAAGAATACTCCCTGGGGAGCCTTTTCTGGCAGTATAATCTTGCATTTCACGCCAGTGAATAGATTATCATATGAAACCGTGCATATATCTTCGCAGCCTCCATGCATGTGTCTGAGTCACCATGTCTTTGTAAGGAGCTTCAGTGAAATTGGTTTCTTTTGTGTTCCAGATTTAATAGTAGGGAAGACAGAAAAATGTGAGCTGACAGACCAGGATAAAGCAGACTTTCCCCACTGTCTTCAAAAGATGCAGGTGAGATTATCAGGATTTTCTGGTTGGTGAAACACGTACCAGTCAAGGCCGTAAGCTATTGCGCTGATCAGTAGCACGTGCCTGCAAGACAGTGCTGCATAAAACAGGCAGAGTTGTAAAAATGCTTGCAGGGGGTGATCAGTGCTGTCAAGCGTAATCAATCAAGTGACATAGTGCTGTGCCTGTTGGTGGTTGTCAGTACTGGGTGGGAATAAGAATCTTTCCTTGTCACAATTGACTTACACATGCAGTAATATACTGAGTACAGTGGAACCCCCCTTTTAAGACCCTCATATTTAAGACTTCCCTCCTTTTAAGACCTTTTTTCAGATATTTTTGATGGGCGCAGTGGCGTAGTGGTAAGACGTCGGCCTCCTAATCTGGAGGTCGTGAGTTCGAATCCCGGTCTCTGCCGCCTGGTGGGTTAAGAGTGGAGATTTTTCCGATCTCCGAGGTCAACTTATGTGCAGACCTGCTAGTGACTTAACCCCCTTCGTGTGTACACGCAAGCACAAGACCAAGTGCGCACGGAAAAGATCCTGTGATCCATGTCAGAGTTTGGTGGGTTATGGTAACACAAAAATACCCAGCATGCCTACTCAACGAAAGCAGAGTGAAGCTGACTATGCTCTCAGAGTATAGTTTGGGGAACCCAAATGGGCAAACGAGCTCACACGTAACCGGACAATTCTGGAATGCTGAAGAAGATCTTTTCAAACTAATACCTCCATTTAATACTGCTGCCTTATCAAGACATGATTTTCTCAGATTTGTTGAGGTCTTAAAAGAGGGTTCCACAGTAAAACTACAACAGGGCTGATGCTTTGAAGTTATAACCCCTAATTATCAGCTGCAGACTCAAATGATTCCATGTTATTCTCAGACAGTTTGATCGAGGCATTGATTGTTCTGGTTGATGAACAGTATAAACTCTAGACTGACCTTAATTAGTTGCTGGCACAGAGATTAAAGCTCTTTACAAATATTGCATCACATCTTAAAAAAAAAAAAAAATGTAAAGATCCGAAGTGCATCCAGTATGGCGTATGCAGGCATAAGATCCTGAAAGTTTCAAAGCAATCCATCTTGTCATTGCTGAATAACAGCGCTTGTTGTCATGGTACCCCTCAAAATTGACACAGAAGCTTCCTGTATTTGACAGCTCATGCGATCAAAGCCTGGTTTATTACAGCGACACCTCACCTAACTATTCCTCTGTATTAGCGCAGCCCCAATTAAGTGATTGCAGATGCCGATGTGATCGTAATGAGTAAAAGTCTAGTTTACGACCCTTCTTTTATGCAACTGATTTTGTTAGGTACATTTCCAAACTGGTGAGACAGATACACTATGTATATCTTTTATTTTGTTGTTGAGGCGATACATGCTACTTTCTGATACTATTATTACTATTTTACTGTTTTTTTCTTTCTTAGTGGATGAAGCAGATGTGGAAATCTGATCCTTGCTATGAATCTCACGGAGTAGATGGATCAGACTGTTCTTACGTGATGTACCTTAGTGAGGTATGCTTTTTATTTGCTTTTTATGTGTTGCATAAAACGTATGGCTGATGAGATGTTGTTGTAGTAAGCTTTGTCAAAAGCAAAATTTAACGAGAAGAAGTGAACATTGGAATTGTAAATATATGTTATTTTTGTGACAATCTGGGTGTTTGCAGAAAATACAGTTGATAAACTGAGTATGTTTGTCAATACATTTTTGAAACAAACTTGCTGTTTAAATTGGTTCAACTGATGTTGTTTACATGAAACAGATGTGTTTGACCTGAATTGCTAATGTGTAAACCTGCCTTTCTGTGTTAGTACTGTTATTGTTGAACTCACCATGTTTGGTACCTTTCAGGTTGAAGGATGGTGCCCAAGGAAAACTTGGACTAAGTCAACAGGTCACATGATCCTTGAACCAATGATCTATGTAAGTGTGTAGCAATCTTGCAGGTACAGTGGAACCCCCCTTTTAAGACATCCACAAATGTGAGAAAAATCAGATCTAAGAAGGAAGTGTCAGTCTTAAAATAAAGGTAAAGTTATGGAGGTTATAAACAGAAAATCTGGAGAGGAAAAAAAGAAGAAAAGAAAGATTTTTTTTTTAATAGGGTGGTTCTTCTGCTGGAACTCAAACAGATTGTAATGTCATAAGAAAGCAATTATAGTCCAAGAAAATTGATTTGTGTTGTTATTGGCAGTTTGCCAAATATCTGTGTAAGTGTGTTTGGTGTGTTTTGATTTGTGGCTGTTGTTTTTGACTGCCTGCAACTGCAAAGGAGGCTATAAGAGCAAAGTCAGTGATGCAACTCTTCCCTTGCAGAATATTACACGCCTGAAGTAAACACTTAGATCACAGATTGTCTGTGAAGTTATTTTATTGTTTTTGTCATTTTACCTATTATAATATTAACTTTGGCGGCCCCATGTTCCCCTGGGAATTCAGAGGCTTAAGTCAAATAATAAATATTAACATTTTATTTCATTTTGCCTGACCTTTACTTAGTTTTTAAAAAACATGACATAAATCTTTAACCTAAGATGGTTTTCACCCACTTGGAGAAAACACTAAAACAAAAACACACACACAACTGTTTGCAGGCTTATTAGTGAAGACAGTCTAAATATAGATCTTTGTTTCAGGCAAACATCACAACAAATCTTCAAGGAGTGATAGACCTGCTTAAAGACCCCAACGAGCGTCAAGGCTATGCATGGATTCGTCTGAGAGTGACTCGACTGTGGCCTAAGTGGGTGAAAGCTATCCACAACCTAGCCGCAAATCAGGACCTCAGTAAACGTAGAAAACAGAAGGTACATTGTTTGTTTTCCATATCGACATTGTCTTTTTCATGGGCTGTTAGGTTAGTAGAATAGTCCGGTGGTTAAAACTTTTTTATATTGATTTGTTGTAAAGGGATAAATAATTATCCTTTGTCAACCGTCAGTAATATGCAATACAAAATAGTAGGATAATGGTGCATTAGCTAGTAGTAGTACTTGTGTTGTGAGAAAAAAGGTAGTTTCATTTCCAAAACTTTTACTTTGCAGTACACTCATATTTGGGTGTTTGTTTGTTTGTGTGCGTGTATGCCGGTTTATATGTGTGTATGTGTGTGAGAACATGACATGCCTGTGTGTGTGAGCGTGGGTGTTAGTCATTGCAATACAGAATAGTAGTATAATGGTGCATTAGCTATTAGTAGTACTTGTGTTGTGAGAAAAAAAGGTAGTCTTCATTTTCAAAGCTTTTACTTTGCAGTACACTCATATTTGGGTGTTTTGTTTGAGTGCGTGCATGCCGGTGTATGTTTGTGCACGTGTGAGGACATGTGCATGCCTGTGTGTGTGTGTGTGGGGGGGGGGGGGGGGGGTGTTAGTCATGGGCAGTTACACACATCTATGTCTGCCAGAATTATTCTCATACCGAATGATGAAGATATTGTTGCCATCATTGCAGAAGGACATGGAAGCTTTACTAGTTTGTGAGTGTGTGTTGATGTGGATTTTTGAGCAGATGTTGCAGTTCTAGTCTGATATTTTATGTGCATGTATGAGCTCAATGAGTCAAACCTATTTTTTATGCTGAAGAATTGTATCTCTAGCTTATAGTTACTCTTGCCTGTTATTCATGTGCTATTATGAACTTATTGAATGTGTTCACAACTTTCCAGATTCTGATTCATCTTGGCCTGCTGTCCAAACAAAGTGGCTGGAAATTTGCAGAAAACCAATTTAAAGGTACAGTTATAGATGTCTGAGAGATCAAGGTATGCGACAAAAATATGTTTGTCGACGAAAGAAGTATGAGAAGCAAAAATTAGTTTTTGCATAGAGTACAAGTGTATGAGTATTAATCATTGAGACAATCAGAATACAGTAAGAGATAATGCTGAAATTATTTTTTCTAGGAATAATATTAGCATTAGTGTAGTAAGAAAATGTTCTCTCTTTTTCAGGCGTGAGAAAAGTAGAACAGTTGTAATTTGTATGACATATGGTAGAAAGAATTTTTCATATTTGTTGCTTTGTTTCGCAGGTGGTCCATTGGGAGAGTTGGTTCAGTGGAGTGACCTCATCTCGGTGTTGTACATCCTTGGTCATCAGCTGACGATCACCAGCGAAGTGGAACAGTTAGTCCAGTAAGTTCACAGTCCTATAAAGTGTTCAGACGTACGCGTCTTTTCTTCATGCTGACAAGACATATTAAAGCTGGTCTCCGTGTTTCTGGCATGGTTGTGTCTAGTCGAGTCGACTGTGTGTTAATGGTGGTACAGCTTGTAAGTTCACAATCCTGCATATTCAGTCTTTTTTTTCTTTATGCTGATTGGGATTTGATAGTTGCATCCAGGTCTCACTGTTGCTGGCATGATTGTGTCTAGTCCAGTTTGCATGTTGGTACAATTCCAGTAATATTACAGTCTAGTCCTGCATATTCAGTCTTGGTTTTCCTCATGCTGACATTTTTAAGTTGGTTTCATTGCTTTTGGCATGTTTGTATCTAAAAGCATTTTGGGGTTTTTTTCATAGCAAAATCAAGTATAAGTGGCAATTTGTACAATTTAATTGTACAAATTGCCACTTATCCTTTTTTTTCTGCTCTTCTCACAACTGCTGTTCATGAGTAGTTTAAGTTAGATGATTTGGGTTTTCAAGGAAGATGTAATGAAGAGTTTTTGTGTATGTTTTTTTGTATCAGTTATCAGTTTGATGACTTCGAACTTTGTTAAAGAAAATTTGCAAAGTAAATTTTGAGTACCAGCGGTCAGCTGGATGTTTTTTTGAGCACTTCAATTTTTGTTAAACGTTCTTTTGACCAAGTGTAACTTACTTCGGACTTCTACCTTTAAAAACATAAAGTCTGATATACTGAGACTAAAAAACAATGGGTAGCGCCGTACCCCAGGGAACAGGTAACCTTGCTTTCCATGCTGGTAATTTTTTAAAGGACGAAGTGAAATTAACTTACCTTGCATTAATTACCTTTTTCTCCTGTGTCTTGATGATTTCTTTCATCTCTCATGATTTCTTTCTTTCATGCAGTAACTCTATTAATACACTACAATGTGGCCTTCAACTTTTTTAACATTACACTTTAAGATGGACACAACAATGTAGACATCACATTCAATTGTTCAAGTCAGGAAAGTAAGTTTTGTTTTATGCAGATAAAGAACCAATTTTTACAGACTGCTTGAAGATCGTAATGCTTTATAATGGAGATGTGACGGGTTATTTTTGATTGTATGTAACACTCATCAGCATGCAGATCACTGACGTGGTAAGTGTTGTGTGGATTAACTTCAGTTTAACATTGGGTACCTTCACTCTGTCCTTTATTTGCAGGCTTTCTTTTACAATGGAACCCCCCATTTTACGCCTGCAGTTTGACCTGATTTTCTGTCCATAACGTCTGTCAATTTATACATCTATTTTTAGACACGTACCCTCCCTTTTATGACCTTTTTTTCTCAGCATTTTGGAGGTTACATAATTATTAAGTTAAAAGCGGGGTTCCATTGTATCTGTTAGACTTAGAGCAAGGTGATTTCTGTGTGTGTGAAGAGTTTATAGTTTGTTCATGATTAACAGGTGGGATTTTGTTCCAGGAGGTTTTGTTTGTTTTGTTTGTTTGTTTTTTTGTGTGTTGTGTTGTTGTTGTAGTTTTCTTTACTCACTATATCATTCATTTCAATCAAATTTAATGTAACCTTATCTGTAACATTGTGCAGAACTCGGAAATGGTAACACAATTTTGTAAAAATAATGTCTCAGCTGTCATTCTTATATTTCATTACAGGACTTGATTTAGTTTCATTTTTAACTCTCCTCTTCTCTCCAGTTCAATCCTTAGCAATATTCCTTTAATTGGTTAGCCTCTCAACACTACTCTCTCTGTGCACATTTGTTCTACATGTTCCATACAATTGATGCAAGCTTTGTTAGATTTAGAGACGGGCGCAATGGCCTTGTGGTAAGATGCCGGCCTCCCAAGCGGAAGGTCGTGGGTTCGAATTCCGGCCGCGCCTGGTGGGTTAAGGGTGGATATTTTTCCAGTCTCCAAGGTCAACTTATGTGCAGACCTGCTAGTGCCTTATCCCCCTTCTGTGTACATGCAAGCACAAGACCAAGTGCGCACGGAAAAGATACTGTAATCCATGTCAGAGTTCGGTGTGTTATAGAAACACAAAAATACCCAGCATGCTTCCTCTGAAAGCGGCGTATGGCTGCCTAAATGGCAGGGTAAAAACGGTCATTCACGTAAAAATTCACAAGTGTCCGTGTGAGTTTCAGCCCATGAACGTAGAAGAAGAAGAAGTTAGAATTAGATATATATGTAACAGCCTTTGTGGATAATGTGGTTGCTCGTCCATTGATTAAGACTTCACCTTATAGAATAATCAAAAAAGTTGTATTATTGCCAATGATGTTTTCTCTGAACTGCACCTACACTCATGACAATTGAAACAATTCCTTTGTTTTTGAACCTGCATCTCTTGAATGTGTTGAATTATTGATTTTTGTTTCATCCTTCTCTCCTTCAATCCAGGTTGCTTTCTGACAGTTTAATTCTTTCTTTGATCCTTTTCGTTTTGTATTTATTTTATTTTCTCAAACTTTTTTCTCTAGAAAAGGGGAAAATGAAGATAGTTTTGAAATGTTGGCAGTGTTTGTGTGTTTTACAATTTCTACATGTACGTATTGTAATTGTTGTATTGTTTTCTGGTTTTTTGTTTGTTTTTACACTTACATGCTCAAATGGTACAGTAGCAGATGGATGTTTATAAATACACTTCATTTCAATAGGTCTTTTTCTTTTCTCTCACTAAATAGTCCTGTCGACATTGACAGGCTTTAGCAGTTTACTTGTAACAACTAATAATCACAGTATGAGAATTCCAGTTTTGGTCCACATTCGACTATAAGCTCTCGATCGTATGCTAGTTAATTTTATGCTTTAGTTTAAACGTAGCTGTGAGTGGTGAAGAAATCATCCTGCACAATTCTGTGGGTTATATAAAGCGATTTTTGTCCTTATAAAGCACTGTTTTGAAGATGATGAAAATTGCATGAAGTTTCTTGGTGGTACATGTTAAATGGGATATAATTGTATAAGCTTGTCTGACTACTTTGACTAAAGCAAGCTTTGGTGGGTATTGTCAGGTTGACACTAATTGCACCATGTCATAGCAAACACTAGCTGGTATACAATTATGCTCAAGAATCTGTTATTGCAATTTCAATTTCAAGCAGAATTTTGATTATCACTAAAGCTAATAAATTTTAAGCTTCCAAGCTGAAATGCAATCTCATTACCAGGATTGAGTCAAAGATTATTTGAAAAAGAATTCAATGAATTTGATTGAAAATTTGTTGTTGATGGTGATCACAGTAATGCTGTAACTTTTTCTAGGGAGGGATATATGACAAAATCAAATGCATTTTGTAGAAATAATGAAAAAAACATGTGAAGATATTTTCTGTAAGTAAAAGTTTTTTTAACATCTGTCCAATAGCTTTTTGGGAAGTGCTCTCACACACATGCACACGCACACACACACACACACACACACACACACACACACACACACACATGTACACACAAGGCATGTGTGTATGTTAATCTGTGTATGTGCATTTGTGTGTGTGTGTGTCTGTGCATGCACATCGCTGCACCTGAATGTCTTAATTAACACAGGTGCGCAATATCTGCTGTTTATCCTACCTGCAATCAAACCGTTGTTTTCACTTGTTTTATGACTTGGCCCTGGAGTTTAATGTACATCCTTTAAGTCTATATTTTGCTCAGGTGAACTGCTGTACTATGTAGCTAAGCATCCACCCACAAAACAGTAAAAGAGATAAGTCAGATGTATGCTAATTAGTTTTGTTTGTTGACTATGCCCTCCTCTCCTCCTCCAACTTACATTGATTTTTTCTAGTGCAGGCTTAAAATTCCTGTTTGTCCCATAAAAGGTACAACTTAAGCCATGCAATTTAAATGCTGGTTTTATTTTCCCTTCCTCTCCTCTTTCTTAATTAAGTAAATTACAACAATATGTTCTGGTGCAGGCCCAGCTGATGGTCCAACACAGAGAATATACAGTGATATTTACACATTAACATGCTTCCATTTGAAAGTTCGAGGTCATCATCGTGGATTGACACCCGACCAAAGCTAATTGAAGCCCGACGGAGGGAGGGCGTCAATCCATGATGAAGACCGAGAAGTTTCAAATGGAAGCATGTTAATGTTATTCAATCTGACGACGATCTCTTTCATCCTTTCATGCGGTTGTAAACAGACAGAATTGGTTCTGTTCTGTTCACACACTACTTTCAGTCCACCTATATACCTGCAAGGGTCAAGTCCCAAGAAATATGTCTCTGTATTCCTATCTTATCACTCTGCTCCTGTTTTGTTTTCTTTCACATACATTTTCCCTTCTTTTTTGACGGGTTTCTGGACAGCAAACTCTGAAACAAATTCTGTTCATCACAAAAGCGATCTTTGGAATTGACTGACATAGTCCGGAAGAATTCATGCATCAACTTACGTCACGCATTCGACGTCATCACTTTGCATAACTTATGGTCTTCGTATTTTGTTGGCCTTCATATTTCCTACTTGTAAAATGACCCTCAAAGCTAACCGAGACTAGTTGAGGTTGTATCATATGCGCCTCTCTAGCAGGTTGTTAATGGCTTTTTGACTCACATGCGAAGCAAAAGTGAGTCTATGTACTCACCCGAGTCGTCCGTCCGTCCGTCCGTCCGTCCGTCCGGCCGTCCGTCCGGCCGGCCGTCCGGAAAACTTTAACATTGGATATTTCTTGGACACTATTCAGTCTATCAGTACCAAATTTGGCAAGATGGTGTATGATGACAAGGCCCCAAAAAACATACATAGCATCTTGACCTTGCTTCAAGGTCAAGGTCGCAGGGGCCATAAATGTTGCCTAAAAAACAGCTATTGTTCACATTTTCCCCATTTTCTCTGAAGTTTTTGAGATTGAATACCTCACCTATATATGATATATAGAGCAAAGTAAGCCCCATCTTTTGATACCAGTTTGGTTTACCTTGCTTCAAGGTCAAGGTCACAGGAGCTCTTCAAAGTTGGATTGTATACATATTTTGAAGTGACCTTGACCCTGAACTATGGAAGATAACTGTTTCAAACTTAAAAATTATGTGGGGCACATGTTATGCTTTCATCATGAGACACATTTGGTCACATATGATCAAGGTCAAGGTCACTTTGACCCTTATGAAATGTGACCAAAATAAGGTAGTGAACCACTAAAAGTGACCATATCTCATGGTAGAAAGAGCCAATAAGCACCATTGTACTTCCTATGTCTTGAATGAACAGCTTTGTGTTGCATGACCTTGGATGACCTTCACCTTGGGTCAAGGTCACATTGTATTTTGGTAGGAAAAATGTCTAAAGCAGTTCTTAGTGTATGATGTCATTACTAGGTTTAGTTATTTGACCTTGACCCTGAAGGTCAAGGTCATGTAAAGGTCAAGGTCAAGCATGTGAGTCGTATGGGCTTTGCCCTTCTTGTTTAGCGATGTTGTTATCGACAATTAATGACCGTTTATTTTTAAGGAGTTTGGGCATTCTGACCAATCACAGGATCTGTTTCATTAAAACGCCAACTTGATTGAATTACAATTTACATTAACAGCCTTTTATTGATTTAAATGTACAGCTTTTGATTGATTTACATTTACAGCGTTTGATTGATTTGCAATTCTAGTGATTTACAGCGTTTCTTCTCTTTGATATTCTCTAACTTTCAGTTTCGTTGGCAGATCCAGAAATGTAATTGTTTGTAATGAGCAATTGATGAGTTTGGGTTTTTGCATTGCAGGATTTTATCAGCTGTGCCTGAGGCCAAGTCTCCATGCCAGACACGCAAAGAGCTCCCCGTGACCATTATCTACACAGACATCATGGGGCTTATCCAATTCAAGAAGCGCACAGGCTCTGGATTTTCTAAGTTCAGGTGAGCTGAGTGTTACTTTTCTCAGGGTGATAATTAAAAATTAGCATAAGACATTCTGGATTTTCTATGTTCAGGTGATTTGAGCCGTTACACTCAAGAGTGAATGGGTTATCGTCTGATGATTTGGTTATACTTTGTTTCCTTTGGTTTGTTTCCTTGTTTGTGTGATAGCTGTAGGTAAATTGACTGCACAAAATTAATTAGATATAATTGCAGTTTATTGCTGACTTATTTTGCATTTTCCATAAAAGATACTGCAAGAGCTGTGAAAGATTGTGGTGTATATATTTAAATGATCAAATACTATTTTATTTCATTGTTTGGTTTGGTTTCATTGAATGCTTTAATTTATATTTTATCTTTGGGAAATTCACTATTAGTATAATTAAACCTGTGAGTGACAGTACATCTTATGTAATCAATATTTGTCACTGAGAAAACTGCATCTGAATGACTAAGTTTCAGTCAACATGTTTTTGGAAAACAAAAATCTTACTTACTTGAAAATGGGGATGTAACTCGGTGAACCTCCTTTGTCTTTGCAGCTGCTTATTCCGCATTGTGGATTCCTTTGGGACGGAGCCAGCCTTTAACCACAGGGTATTTGCAAAGCAGAACAAGATCCTCACGTCTTGGGGAGGGCAAGACCTGAACCCTCGGCAGTTTTTTACCATGTTCCGTGAGTATCTTCGTTCAGATTTTGCCATCAGTAAAACTGTTATATGACCGTTCCTCTCCGTTTTTGGCTCACGTAAGTGTAGCCTATGCGATGATAAACTTTGTCTGTCTGTGCGTGTGTGTGTGTGTGTGTGATAGAAACTTTAACATTTCCGAGTCTATGGATAAAGCTCGCATAAGAAGATTACGTCTCGGTCAAAAGTGTTTGACGTGTGTGATAGAAACTATTTGAAGACGTCACATTATGACGTAAGAGGGTTAGACGTCACGCAAAGGAATTACTGAAAGTCTCGGTCATTGTTATTGTGAGCGGGCCGAGACTAGTTGGCAGATCCAGTGTCTCGCTTTCTTACACAGTTTCACCTATGCTTACTGTGTGTGTGTGTGTGTGTGTGTATGTGTGACGAAGTGATTGAGTTTGTGTTACTGTTTGTCGATTTCTTACGCGAGCCTTGAAGGCTTCACCTCTTGTTCTTTTCATACATGCAGTCAGCAAAATAATACCTATACATTAGGACCCTCTGCCCCCTCCCCTTCTCTCTCTCTCTCTCTCTCTCTCTCTCTCTCTCTCTCTCTCTCCCTCCCTCCCTCCCTCTCTCTCTGTCTCTCTCTCTTTTTCTTTTTCTCTCTCTCTCTCTCTCTCTCTCTCTTTCTGTCTCTCCCTCCCTCCCTCCCTCCCTCCCTCCCTCCCTCCCTCCCTCCCTCTCTCTCTCTGTCTCTCTCTCTCTCTCTCTCTCTCTCTCTCTCTCTCTCTCTCTCTCTCTCTCTCTCTCTCTCTCTCTCTCTCTCTCTCTCTCTCTCTCTCCGAAGAGAACAAACAGCCACTGCCTATCAATCTGCAAAAGAAAAGAAAAACAAGTCGCGTAAGGCGAAAATACAACATTTAGTCAAGTAGCTGTCGAACTCACAGAATGAAACTGAACGCAATGCAACGCAGCAAGACCGTATACTCGTAGCATCGTCAGTCCACCGCTCACGGCATAGGCAGTGAAATTGACAAGAAGAGCGGGGTAGTAGTTGCGCTGGGAAGGATAGCACGCTTTTCTGTACCTCTCTTCGTTTTAACTTTCTGAGCGTGTTTTTAATCCAAACATATCATATCTATATGTTTTTGGAATCAGGAACCGACAAGGAATAAGATGAAAGTGTTTTTAAATTGATTTGGAAAATTTAATTTTGATAATAATTTTTATATATTTAATTTTCAGAGCTTGTTTTTAATCCGAATATAACATATTTATATGTTTTTGGAATCAGCAAATGATGGAGAATAAGATAAACGTAAATTTGGATCGTTTTATAAAAAGCATATTTTTTTTACAATTTTCAGATTTTTAATGACCAAAGTCATTAATTAATTTTTAAGCCACCACGCTGAAATGCAATACCGAAGTCCGGGCTTCGTCGAACATTACCCGACCAAAATTTCAACCAATTTGGTTGAAAAATAAGGGCGTGACAGTGCCGCCTCAACTTTCACGAAAAGCCGGATATGACGTCATCAAAGACATTTATCAAAAAAATGAAAAAAACGTTCGGGGATTTCATACCCAGGAACTCTCATGTCAAATTTCATAAAGATCGGTCCAGTAGTTTAGTCTGAATCGCTCTACACACACACACACACGGACAGACACACACACACACACACGCACATACACTACGACCCTCATCTCGATTCCCCCCTCTACGTTAAAACATTTAGTCAAAACTTGACTAAATGTAACAAAAAAAATATCGCTTCTGATTAAATCATTAACATCTTTCACGCCACCTGCTAAATCTTGTTGGTATCTGTCTGATCTGGCTTGCATGAGCTTTCTCCTGATAAGCTCATTAAAGATCTTTTGAAATACAAGAAATACATTAAATTGTAATTAGCGACATCATTCATCATGAATCTGATATTTGAAATGTAACATATTTATCAATGAGCTTAACTTGTTTGTCCGAATGCAAAATAGTTATCGCAAATGGATGCTATTAATATGCCTTTTTCAACCCTTTTGTTTTTAGCTCACTCTCCAGACAACTCATTCATGGGATTTGTTGTGGAGCATCACCTCAATGACACAGTCTCCGACGATCAGCCCCGAAGAGACATTGCTGTGGTTTATGGCAAGAATGAATACATGTGGGAGGTAATTTATCCATTTGCCAAACTTGTCATGTACCAGTGCTTGCAACTGATTTTAGACATACACAGTAGGATATGGGCAAAGTGTGTGCGCAAATGTGTGTGTGTGTGTGTGCATGTGTGTGCAATGTGTGTGTGTGTGTGCTTGCCTGCAAGGTTTTTGCACAAGTGATTTTGTGGTTGCATTTTTTCTTTAGATTTTAATTTTGTTTGATAATTTTACTAAATGTATAATTAACAGGGAAAACAAGCCTACCTGGATGTGATCAAAGAACACTTGGAAATCCATGGCACTGTGTTCACAGAAGAAGGAAAGAAATCCAACCTACCATCATACGTCATAAATCATGGCATTCTGTCCGGACCCGAGCTACACCAGCTGTTACGACAAGCAAAGGTTGGAACTTGCCTCGAGAGAACTGTCTTACTGTCTGATCTTGGTCTGTGTTGATTTGACTGCATCAGTTTTCCTTTTTATTTTTATTTTATTTTTTATTTTAGATACAAATATGTTTGTTTTGTTTGTGTCATGTTTGGTTTGAGGAAAGCATGTTCAACTTTTGTTGTTTAATGGGTTGCGCATGTACAGTGAAGTGTCAAGGTTTGCACAAGAAATCAAGCAGATTACATTGGGTATATGTAGCAAACACTTTTCTGACCCTGCAGACATCATTATTGTAACTGTGCAGGCTAACCTCTGACAGATTCTGTGTACTGAATAGAATTATTTTAGACCTGTATTATTTCTGTGTGCAGATGTTCATAGGCCTTGGATTCCCATACGAAGGTCCGGCCCCTCTGGAAGCAATTGCCAATGGTGCCGTGTTTCTCAACCCTCGTTTCAGCCCTCCTCACAGCAGCAAAAACACTAAGTTCTTCAAGGGGAAGCCCACCCAAAGAGAAGTATGTATATATATAGCTATTCTGATGAACACGTGGGGGAATTCGGGGGCTGTGATTGGATGGTCTCTTCCGATCATCAAAGCATAATGCGGCGGAAGTCGGCCATTTTACTCAATATCCAAAAGCATATTGTCGATAACAAAGACGCATGGTTCCGGTTTCTTCCACGTGTATAAAGTACACGCATACCTCGCCAGGTTTGTTTCTGTGACTAGTCGACAGACGATGCCATTTGCTTTGTGTGTGTTTTTGTTGTTGCTTACTGTAAATGACATACATTACGTGTAAAATCCAGTTCTTTAACAGGCAACAAACCTTGCAAATTTCCAGAAGCTGCAATCTGAAGCGACCTATCTCTGATTCTAGCAGACGATCTCTCCAATGTTTAACACAAAATCAGCAAACTCTCCTGTCACATAGAACGTCCATTAAATTACATATTACTTCCCCAAATCTCATAAATAGCAATTTACTTCCGTTAAGTGCTTAAACGTTGAACACGCTTCCCTGGTTAACCAAAGGAAGCTACTCCCCCAAAGAAAAATCACGTAACCATGGTCACCAGACCACGTGATCCATGAGGGTAAGCTCCCCTTGACGCCACTTGACACGCGGCTGCCATATTGTTCCTCACTTCTCTTCCAACGCTGAGCCTGCTCAGACGTTCTGAACTCACGCTCCGGGCTTTTTTGCCCTTTTCAACCTTGGTTGGTTGAAATTTTCCCTGGTTCTCTTCGTCCTTACTCACGGGTGAGATCTTTCCTGCTTTCATTTCTAGGCTAGGGAAATTTTCGGTTTAGAATGTGTATTTCTAGACCTTTTCCAGTGGTCAACATGTCTTTTTAGACGCTAGAAGCACAGCTCTACGTTCGTGGAGTTTGTTTCACCTTCTTAGCGGTCGGCGAAGAAACTTTTACCTAGCCTTCTGTTGAAGTTGTTGACACAGCCACTTCAGCTACATTTGTCGTAGTCTTTTATTCGCTACTGTTTTACTGGTGGTTTCTCCACCTCCTGAACTTAACAGTTTTCTGCTAGCAACGCTCATTTACCAAGAGCATGTGTTAGAAAATGTTCACATTTTGCATGTCAGTTTAGAATTTTTGTGTGGAGTAATGGCTCTCTGCCAGCTCTATTCTGCTAAACTCACCTCTAAGGTCGTCGGGTGTCAGTCGATGTCGTGAATGAGACTTTCTTCTGTCACTGTTACGTCGGCCGACGTCGCTAGACGATGCTTCGTTTCCGGTCTTGACGAGTTGTTGTTTCCGTGCAAGGACCTGACTTCCGGTTTCCATAACTGACAAGGTATGACTGGTCGTTCACAAGTAGTCAGCTGCCGTTCCGCGGCAGTGGGTGACGAACGTGATCTACAAGGGCGTCCAATGGCGGGTAACTGATCCCGTCTGTCGGACGTTTCTTGTGCCATCCCACTGGGAGTGCGTTGAGAGCGGCCTCGCGGCACGTTAGCAACTGCACAGGCATCTTCGCTTCCGCTTGCGGAACAGGAAGAAGACATTGACCAGATGTCACGAGAGGCTTACACTTCCGGTGGACGCCCTCTTTTGGTTCCGGTTACCGTTGACAGTAACGCTGGCCGTACTGGACACGGTTTCCTACTAGTAGTCAGCTGCCGTTCCGCGGCAGTGGGTGACGAACGTGACCATTTGTTTCCGGCTACTGTGGACAGTGACGCTTGCCGTACTGAACACGGTTTCCTACAAGTAGTCAGCTGTCGTTCCGCGACAGTGGGTGACGAACGTTATCATTTGTTTCCGGTTGCCAGTGACAGTGACGCTTGCCGTACTGAGCACGGTTTCCTACAAGTAGTCAGCTGCCGTTCCACGGCAGTGGGTGACGAACGACGTTATCTACAAGGGCGTCCAACGGCGGGAACGTATTCCCGACTCGAGGGTGTTACTTGTGCCATCCCACAGGAAGTGTGTCGAGTTCGTGAACATTCTCACTTTTCGTCGACAGCACAGGCATCTTCACTTCCGCTTGTGGAACAAGAAGAAGACATTGGTGAAATGTCACAAGAGGCTTTCACTTCCGGTGGACGCCCTCATTTGCTTCCGGTTACCGTTGACAGTGACGCTTGCCGTACTGGGCACGGTTTTTCTACCGGAAGTCTGCGCTGCCGCGCAGCATGCTTCTTCGGTTTATGGAAGGCTACTTCCTTTCCGGACGAAGAAGAAAGTTTAGATAGTGAACGGTTTCACGTTTCTTCGATTGCACAGGCATCTTCACTTCCGCTCGCGGAACAGGAAGACGGCGTTGTCCACATGTCTGTGAAGCTAGGGCTTACACTTTCAATGGACTCATTTACTCTTTTCCGGTTACTGTTGATAGTTACACTTACGGTACACTACTTCTTCAGTTAAGGAAGTTCTGCTTCCGTTCCGGATGAAGAGTAAAGTTTCAGGTTTCTAGCGAAGTTTCACCTTTCCTTTGCCTTAGCAACAGTGGTGACTTCGTGATTTTCCGGAAGGCATAGTTGCAGTAGCTGATGCTGCCTCTCCTCTGAAGACAGTGATGATGTTATTCCATCACGGCCTGCTTTCTTGGGTCTTCATTTTATTAGACTTTGTATGGTCGAGAGCACCTTTTTACGGTGACTCCGGCAAAGGGGTCTCTTTGGTTTGATTCTTTTTTAAGAGTTAAGTCCTTTGCTTACTCTGAATCCGTTTTGGATCGGAGAAAGCCGGAAGGTCATCGCTGGAACTTGCGTCTCTTGTCTGAGACTTTGTTGCGATATTTGTTTCGTTCGCTTGCATCTTGTCTTGAACCCTTGAGTTCAAAATCGACGCAAGCATACAGGATGTGGCCTCTCTCTCTCTTTTGTATGCGCTGGCGTTAGTGTCAACACAACAAATACTTCCTTGGCCAAGATCTACGCTCACGCAGCCCTTACCCTGAGAGATTTTCTCTGAGTATAGACTGCACGATCGTAGAACGATTGACTCCTTGCATACCTCCGGTTCACAGGAGACGCTCTACTGGTTCTTTTGTGCCTTGATGCACTGCACATAGACACACAAAAAGCGACAGTCTTGGAGTTTGCAGTTACGCAACACTCTGTGGGTCAACCTTTTACCAAATTATTTGGTTCAGTGCCCTTATGGCCATTTTGGCTGCAGGCGGCTCTATACAATGTGAAGCATCTCGGATCAGTTTATCCTTACAGCTCCCGTCACGGGTTCTCTGTTGCTAGTTACAGTATGTACGCAGCAATGGATCATAGGGATATTCAGATCGGGGTTAATACTGCTCTGGCAAGTGTTCAAAGCACTTCTTACCAGAGTTCTACCCCTTTTTCTTTTCTGCCAACTTAGAATCGATCACGGTTATCAACACCAAGATTCTGCGTCTTTGCCAAACAAACCATGGAAGAAGGGTTCTATCATTTCTCCCTGGGTTTTTATGATCGGATCTTCATGGTCCACGAGATATCAGGGGGGCGATTGCAGATGCTGGTACTATCCCCCCTGAACGATTTTCTATGATCAGATCCTTTTTGGTAATACCAGCGACGGTCAAGGACGCCCGTCGTATTGGTTTTTGGGTCACGTCGGTATTCTTTATAGACATGACTTTCATTTTCTATTTCACCGCATGGACAGGTAGTGGCTGCGTTTTTTTCGGGAAGACAAAGCTTATCAGTTCAGGGCCCTGCCCTTCGGCTGTCACTATGGATCTTTTCTATGGTTGTGAGACAGCTTGTGCTCAAATCAGGCGCGAGCGTACGCCTTCGGGCGTACTTTAAAGGCTGACTCGTCCTGAGTCAGTCTGGGAAATTTTGCCTTTCCCGTACTCACATTGTCCTGCGTCTATCTCTGGGCACGGGCTTTGTGATCAAGCAAGCCAAGTCGGGTCACTACACTGCCTAGGTATTCCTATCTGGACATGAGATTTGACACTGTGGCTTAGACGGTCGGTTTTCTCTCAAGAGATGACCTAACTCTAAATTCGTTTCGGAGGTTGGATTAACAGCGTAACCACTGTCTCTCCTCCCTCCGGTGCAGATCTTTGCACAGACGCGTTCCTATCGTGATGCGGGGCACACATGGTACAGCTTTGGCCTCAGGCCTCTGAAGATATTCAGGCAGAAGATCACGCCAACAGTTTCGAACTGGAGGCAGTCGCTCAGGGTCTCCTGGGTCTTCTGCCTTATCTGCTGAGCAGCCATGTTCGCATTCTCACGGACAATTCCATAGTAGCCTCATAGCTCAACAATCAGGGCAGAGTGCACTCTCCCTTTCTGTTGATCAGAACTTTCCAGCTACATTCTGGTCTGATTTCGGCAACATCGATCCACATTGTCTGTGTAACATCTCCCAGGCCTTCTCAAAGTCCTGGTAGATGCATTGAGACGGTCCTCACGTGTTTTACACTCTGACTGGCCTATTACTTATCATGCCCTCCAGCGCTTTCGGGCTCATATCGACAGATTGATGATCGATCTTTTTACGACGCGGTTTTCGGAAAGACTCCCTTTCTTTTATCCTTTTCCGGACTCGGAAGCACGGGCGGTCAACGCCCTGGAGTTGGTCTGGTCAGGCCGGTCAGCCTACGCATTCCATACACCGTTCCTCCTTTGACGTGCTCAGAAAGGCAGGTCTGGGACGCACTTACTCTCTGTCTCTTCAGACATGACGCTTGAAGTCAGAAGGGCGGCTTTCTCGTCTACGTTTGTAACATTGGGCCATTTCTCTTTCCCGTCGTGATATGACATTGAGCGGTTGAAAACGACGTTTATCACCAATTAAGATAGGAATATCATCAATCTTGGCGGAGCTATAGCCGAGATGCTGAAAGACTCCTCGTTTTTAGACTTCAAGTCTCAGATACCAGTCCCTGTTTGGGATCTTTTCCTTTTACTTGAGCTTCTTGGATCATCAGAGTTCAACCTCTGTGTTCTGCGGAGCTCCCGATTCTACTCGCTAACACTCATGTTATGTTACTAGCTACGGCCAGAAGAGGTACTGCGGTACTTTATCTGTCCGGCTTACGAAAACTTTCTTTTCTATCAGATGGTTCCTTAGTCTAGCACTAACCACTTCTGATTCAGCACTCAGGAGCTATTGTTTATTTCAAACACTACCAGAGACAAAGGTATTATACAGTCTACTTTGGCTTAATGGGCTTCCACCCGCATCAACTGAACAAGCTTTTGTGGGGTGGCAGCAAAATAGTTGGGGGGGCGATCTAGTTTGTCCTGCCTCTTTCTTGGGCGAGTACGCACGAAACGTATGCATGGGCCTATTTGCTAGCTTGCTGTCCTGAACTCCAGACGGCTCTCTGAGGCCCTTGGGGCTGTATTATTGGAAGTCAGACGTCAGCTTTCTGAACTTCTTCTTGTTGGACGTGCAGAGTTCACGTCCTGATGTTTACAGTACTCTACCAACTGTGGTAGTTGCCGGGCAAGCTCGTTCTAGATCCTAGATTGAGTAATCCCTCCTCCTTTAGTAGCAATCTGCTATTTATGAGATTTGGGGAAGTAATATGTAATTTAATCAAAAATTTTAAAGTAAATTTTCATTTGATTAATATACTTACCCAAATCTCATACCAAATACCCTCCCACCTACCCCGCTATGAGATGGCTCAGGCTTGTCGAGAAGTGGGGAACAATATGGCGGCCGCGTGTCACGTGGCGTCAAGGGGAGCTTACCCTCATGGATCACGTGGTCTGGTGACCATGGTTACGTGATTTTTCTTTGGGGGAGTAGCTTCCTTTGGTTAACCAGGGAAGCGTGTTCAACGTTTAAGCACTTAACGGAAGTAAATTGCTATTTATGAGATTTGGGTAAGTATATTAATCAAATGAAAATTTACTTTAAAATTTTTGATTGTATAGTGCAATGTTGAAATGAAGTTACCGGTCTGAAACATTTAGTCGTTTCTTCTGAGACAATCCTTGTTCTCTTATCATCTACAGATTTACCGCAGTCTTCACCACGCGAATTCCCAACAGAAGTCAGACTTTCGAACATACAATATACGTAGGCAAGCATGATACGTCATGACGTCATATGATTCCTAGCATATTGACGTAATGCTAAACATCCGGTTATCTCGAGTTTTCTCCGTAATACATGTCCGTGGGTTTTTCAATGTTCGGTTATTTCCGTGGCTTCATGCGGAAAGGGAACTGTCGTGCGACATGGACCATTCTGGTACTTGTTGCTGACAAAAACATGATTTTAACACAGAATTTAATGTCAGAATAGCTATATAAACGCTATTGTGTTTTCATCGTAGCAATAGGGTCCGATATTTAGACTCGAACAAGTATAATGCGACTCGTCGGCATTATACTTGTCTCGTCTAAATATCGAGCCCTATTGCTACGCTGAAAACACAATAGTTGGTAATATAATAAGGATCTATTGAATTATCTAGTTTTTGTTTTTGTGTGGTTTTTGCTTGTTTATTTTTCCTTAATCCATGATTTGTCTGTACTTCCGAATATCCCAACAACAATAAAATTCCCAAACAAACAAGCAAAGCAAAAGCAAGCCTTTTTCAAACAGTTCTCCATGGAGTGAAAATTTCACAAGTTAAAATGACTTTTATCCAAAATCAGTTAAAGTGTCTTCATTTAAAGTCGGTTAGTGGTGATCACTAGCTTTCGACAACCAAAGATACACTCTTCAAGAGCAAGTCCTGAACCGTTGGCCTGGGTTAAACCCTCACACAACATGTATTTAATTACAGCATTTCTACAGGTGATATGGGAATTGTTTTTCACCAGTAAATGGAACATAGTTTTACTTACCATTGCATAATAATGTAAATTAATTGTTGCAGGTGACTTCGCAACATCCGTATGCTGAAGTGTTTGTAGGGAAGCCTCATGTGTACACCATTGACATGAAGAACCTCACTGAAGTTCAGCTTGCAGTGGAAGAGGTTCTCAAGCAAGATACGGTATGAGATTTCCTTTGATGAATTTGCACAGCTTTACTTGTTAGTTAATTCAAATGGCACAACACTGTGTATGAAACACGCTTTTGTTGAAACTAAATGTCCAAAAGCATGTAATTCTCTCAAGGTTGTTCTTGATATTTTTATTGACTGGTTTATTTGTTGCGATAGTTGTACATGTATCTATATGCTTTTCTTACAGATTCTTGCTCATTAATAATTTTAAATGTTGAAAGTAATCAAAACCTGTAAGTATATATAATATATATATAGTGAAGCATTGATTCCATTCCCACTCTCACCCCACGTCACCTTTTTCGTCTCGCTGTCTGGGCTGACAACATAGATGTGTGATCAACAAAAAGAAGACACCACATCACCAACCCCCTCTTTAAAAAAAAAAGAAGCAAACACAGACCTGGGAACCCATACGATTTCGTGGTATTTTGTACGCATGATTGTCGAGAATACGATCAGTACGGTCAGTGGGAAAAAAATATGACGAGAATTAAAGATTCCTAGACTACTTTTCTTCACAAGCCCATGTCCATCCCGAAGCGGATCCAGTATTTTGACACATGATTACTGTTTTTGTCAGTAAACATTGAAAAAAGCATTTGTTTTAAATGTATATAGGTAAACTTAATTAGCGGTGTGACGGACGCGTGTGAAGCATGTTTTAATCATGGATGTTCAAACGCTGTGTGGAGTACGCTCACTTTTCTGAAAATACACCAAGTTTGTTTGAGAATACTCTAAGTGCAAAACAGGGGTTCCCAGGTCTGCAAACAGTGATACCTGTGATTTTAGGCCCCTCCAATGTGCAGACACCCCCCTTGAAAGGACAATTTCCGTTGTCCCTTTCTTTATTATCTCTACTAAAACTTACCTGTCATGAAAGGCCACCTGCAATGAAGGGACACTTGTGGCTGGTCCCAAGGGTGTCCTTTCATGGCAGGTACCGCTGTAGCTGCAATTTGTTTTGTACAGTGAATAACATTAAGGTATACTGTCACCTGAAATGATTTAATCGAAATGGGAATGTATTTCTTCCTGATCAGTTCACTGCCTACACACCATACGAGTATACAGAAGAAGGGATGCTGCAGCGAATGAGCGCCTACATCCAGCATCAACAGTTTTGCGACTTTCAGCACAAAGTGTCAAAATGGCCTCCCTCCTCAGTTGTGACCTTTGTCCTCGGTCAATCAGGCCAGTCTTGCACTCAGGCTTGCTGGACAAAAGGTATATTTTGTCTGTCTGTCTATCTCTCTGACTGTCTGTCTCACTGTCGCTTTCTCTATCACTATATCTGGCTTTTTCTGTCTCTCTCTCTGTTTTTTGATCTTTGTCAGCTTTGTCTGTCTGTCTATCTCTCTGTGTTTGATATCTGTCTGTCTGTCTGTCTGTCTGTCTGTCTGTCTGTCTGTTTGTCTCTCTCTCTCTCTCTCTCTCTCTCTCTCTATCTCTCTCTTTCTAACTCTCTCTTTCTCTCTCTTTTTCTCTCTCTCTCTCTCTCTCTCTCTCTCTCTCTCTCTCTCTCTCTCTCTCTCTCTCCGTTTGTCTCATTGCTGCTTTGTGCTTTCTTTTCTTTCATTTGTACACTTATCTGCAACAATTCTGATCAGTCTCAGAGGAAAGACATACATTTATTTGCCATGTTCAGCTGTGTGGTAGGTACAATTGTTAGCTAGAATGTAAAATGAGGAAGTTTGTGTACATGTATTTTAAAACTGCATTTAGTTATTTTTTTATGAACAGCCTGTTACATACAGGTTTTGCAGCAGTTGTGTCTGTGTGACCGAGTGGGGGCAAACGCACTTGAATTTTTTCCTTGTTTTAAATTTTTTCGCTTTTTTAGTTTTAGCTAAAAACTCCTCATTCCACCTTGATATCTATTCCATCAGAACTCATTGTGAACTTTGTTTTGCAGACTTTATCTGCGAGCCCAGCCACTTTCTAGAACTGAACTCAGAAGGGGCCCTGAGGAACGCAACCTCTATTTGCTCAGGCGTCGGCCGCTCAGCCAACATCTACTATCCATCCGTCAACGTTGACAAAGGGGAGTGTACCCTGCAAGAAGATGAGATGCTCTTCAGTTGTGTTGGGGGAAGGGACAACTACCGCCGTCTGTGCCCATGCAGAAACTACATACCGCAGCAGTCGGCTTTGTGCTTGGGCTGCGAGAGATGATCTCCTGATGTGTAGATTGGTGTGATGATGAAATGAGTTTGTGCAAGCTGATCAGATTGTTGTTGATATGGATCTGTGCAAGTTTATCTAATGTGATGATCGAAGTACCAGAGCATGTGTGTGTGTGCGTGGGTGTTCTTGCGTGTTGGCGTGCGCATGTGTCTGTGTCTTTTATGCTAAAAATGTCTTGTTCATTTCCAGACCTTGTGATAAGAATTTCAGTGTGATGACTTTGAGCATAATTGACACTGTAGGGCAACAACAAGAACTTTGATGGATTTATCAATATTACCAAAGCAGTCAATCCCAGCTATGTGCAATGTGTGTTGAGTGTCCACTGATTTCATTGACCTCATGCACAGTGGAGCCTTCGCAGCTACGTATTGTTCTAGATGCTTTTCATTGATTTCACTGACTTCATGCTTTGTAGATCCTTGACAACCAAGTGTTATTGCTCTGACATTTGGGGGCCTCAGCTTGACTCAAATCTTGACAGGAGGTTGTACTTAGTTGTATTTATTTCAGTGACAGTGGTGTGACTGAAACCTTCACATGGAAATACGTGCTGAAACCACCGACTTGAACTTTTTTCAGTGATTGAATTCCAAAATGATGAGCTTATTACACTTTACAAAGCAAAAACAATCTCTTCTTTTGCATTCTGATAGAAATATAGACACAGATCAAGACATTGCACAGGATTAAATTGACTTCGATCTGACAGACATTTCTTGTATCCCCTCAGGTATTTCTAGATCATTTCCTAAATAACATTTGAAAGTTAGAAATTCAATTCAATTCAATTCAATAAAACTTTATTGTCCGAGTGTAACAAACAGAAATCTTTCTTTTGGCTTGTGTATAACATCACATAAAAACAACACTCTTAGAACACATAGGCACATAAAAGTACACATCAATACACACATAACCCAACCACACATATCCATACCCGCACCCTCACATTCATCCTCGTACGTACTCTAGTTTACCCTTATGATCATAAATTCATTATGGTTAATATAATTGCTATTCCACTTCTTTGAAACTCAGAATAGAATATATATAAAAAAAAAAGTCTTAAAATCTAATCATTAGGGAGGCAATGAACCCGTCTTCCGTAAAAAAATAGGCGATATAAAACATTCTCTCTCTCTCTCTCTCTCAGCCATTCACCGTTGTTACTGCCATCTATATATATATACGTTATCACAGGCATGGCAAAACTTTGTTCATCACATCATAAAGGTTATCCACTGTAGGAAAAAGCATCTTGTTTAATTCTTCAGCAAACCTCCACAGAAAAGTATTTACTGAAGTCTCATGTTTCGATCCGCTCAACAGAAAGCACCAAGAAGTGTAACAGTACTGTCTGGCTTGGGGTTGAATTGGAGCCCTAGCTAATTCACTGGGAAGTAATTAGCTCTTCAAATTCACAGACTGCAGTTTGGCAAAGATCTCCACATGGATGTATGCTATGTTGACTTCACAATGTCAGCTTTAATGAGTGCTTCTGCTAAGTTAAGGCGTATAGCGTTGCATTACTGGCCAAAAACGGGCGGGGATATAGCTCAGTTGGTAGCGCGCTGGATTTGTATTCAGTTGGCCGCTGTCAGCGTGAGTTCGATCCCAGGTTCGGCGGAAATTTATTTCACAGAGTCAACTTTGTGTGCAGACTCTCTTCGGTGTCCGAACCTCCCCCCGTGTACACTACATTGGGTGTGCACGTTAAAGATCCCACGATTGACAAAAGGGTCTTTCCTGGCAAAATTCCTTAGGCACAATTAATAATTGTCTACCTATACCCGTGTGACTTGGAATAATAGGCCGTGAAAGGTAAATATGCGCCGAAATGGCTGCAATCTACTGGCCGTATAAAATTTCATCTCACACGGCATCACTGCAGAGCGCCTAGAACTGTACCCACGGAATATGCGCGATATAAGACTCATGACATTGATTGATTGATTGAAAAACCTTAGAGGACACGTACACATGCAGGCACCAGTCACGGTTAATGTATAGCTGAATTTTTAAAGCTGTGGATGCCTGTCCCAGGCAAAGAATAGCAATGCAATGTGCCTATGGCCATTAATATTATCAGGGATGGCAAAATCTAAAATTTGTAACTCGCCAGCCGGGCGAGTAACTTCAAGAAAGTCACCAGCTCGGCAGAAATGTCGCTGGCTGGGTATATACGACAGTTGTTATGCAATGCTTATACGGCTTTAAAACTCGATATCACAACCAAAAGTGTTGCATTTGACCTGAATTTTCATTGGCCAGCCGGGCGAGTTGCCAGGCGGTTTCTACTAGCCCAGCGGATTTTTTACTTGCCCCTGGCGATCGGGCGGACAATTTGACCATCCCTGATTATATACTCACGGAATAAAATAACTTAACATTGTTTAAAATGTAATATCTCAAAATCGGAAAAAGTTACAGGAGTGATTTTTGTACCAACGTAAAGCTTGTTCAATTGCTCATTATGGGCAAAAAACCGGAATAGTCTGGCTTGTTCCGTTTTTTTGCAATTTGAGCTCAAAGACGCATGGTGTCATTTTGGAGTTTACAAACTTAGCACTGTGTGTTTGACAGCGCTGTGCGTGCACTGATTGCCTGGTCACTCCGAATCTCCTAGCAACATCAGTATAAGTCATCCCTCCTCTCAACATCCCTATTGCGACGAGTCTATCGTTCACACACGTTCGTGGCATGGTGAAAGACAGAGTGGACAGTTTTGGGCAAAGAGAAAGAAACATTTTAGTGAGTTGTTCTCACTCACAAACAAACGGACAAACCAAAGGCAGTAGGCCTACTTTCATGCAATATTCGTGGATCAGCAGCAGACCTTTTGCAGGTTTCAAGTACGGGTAGACGTGCCCCGAGAGTCAAAGAGTGCAGGCCTACCTGTTTACAGCACACACAGCGTGCACTGGCTGTCGGCAGCGTCGGCAAGCTTTGGCGTCAGTCTAGTAAACTCCAAAATGACACCATGCGTCTTTGAGGACCAATTGTGAAAAAACTAAGCAATCGAGAACATTCCGGGTTTTTTCCTCTTCTCAGGAATTGATAGTTCTATGATCGTACCACCCCGCTCTCCTGCAACTTTTTCCGATTGTGAGATATTAAATTTTAAAACATGTTTGTTATTTTATTCCGTGATTATAATTCACAAACAACCCTTTGCAAGTTAAATGAGCTGAAGACTTTAACTCTAGCAGACGTGCTCATTGGAACCAAATATGATGGGATTTTTTGTTTTTACTGACTTTAAATTGTTGACTTAAGTCACTGAGAAGAATTAATGTTCTTTACAGTGACTGATGCAAAATTGCACAGTTAAAAACCACTCTTTGGTTAATTCATTTTAAGTGCAGTCAGCATTGTTTTCTTGTTGTTTAATTGCTGCTTTTATAAGCACAATATGTGAAAGGGATCTCACTGCCAGCAGATGTGTGCTATCGATCTTTTTCTTCCATAAGAAGCATTGTCAAGAAGACTGTTTTTTATGAAACCTTTATATTTTGTTGTTTGTTGTATCCAGGTGCAATAATGAACAATGAAATTGTTTAGGAAAAAACAAAATTATGGTAACAGCATTAATTCTATAGTTATTGTCTCTCTGATGTAAAATCATTTAACACTTTCTACCCCACCTATGTTGACCAAGTTTTTGTTTAACCGAGACTAGCTGTGCTGCAGCAGGTCACTCAGAATTGTAGTAACTGTGTAGTAACTGCGTATCAACACGCTGGAATGCAGGCGTTTGATGGACGTTACAGGAAGCGACTGAAGCTAACAGTCTGAGTGAATATATCCGTACCTGGTCAGATAGGTGTGGGAGGGTATGGGAGGGTATGAAGATGATGAGTGGGTACACGCGTAAGAAGGGTAGTGGCAAGGGTGGCTCTGTTCCAAGTGACTATGATGTGAACGATCTCAATGCGTTTTACAAACGGTTTGACAGGCATGATTTCAGCCAGACCAGGACTGAACTGACCGATCGACTCGTGAACACTCCTATGAATGAGCAGGGCGTAATCATGTCTGTGACTGAGGAGGATGTTGTGAAACAGCTCAAGAAGACTAATGCTAAGAAGGCAGCAGGCCCGGATGGTATTACACCAAAAGTCCTAAATTTTTGTGCTGAGCAGCTTTGCTCAATTCTCACTGTGATTTTTAACATGTCTCTGTCACAGTCAAAAATCCCATCCCTTTGGAAAACATCTTGCATCGTCCCAGTTCCAAAGAAAACCCCAGTCAAAGTGATGAACGACCTGCGACCTGTAGCATTGACTTCTGCTGTCATGAAGGTTCTTGAGCGACTAGTATTAGTGAAGCTTCAGGTGCTTACCGCGGAGTTTATGGATCCGTGGCAGTTTGCCTATAGAAAGGGTAGAAGTGTTGAGGATGCCGTTTTACATGTGTTGCACAGTATCTATTCTCATCTGGATAAACCCGGAGCATGTGTTAGACTGATGTTTTTTTACTTTTCTAGCGCGTTCAATACGATACAGCCTCACCTTCTTGCTGAAAAGCTACTGAAGATGAAAATTAGCGTTCCAACTGTATTGTGGGTCACAGACTATCTGACCAACCGACCCCAGTTTGTTAGGGCTGGTACAGTACCATCTAATGGCCCGAACACATACAGACCGCAGACCGTGCTATCTAGTGTACTGTATACCAACACAGGAGCTCCGCAGGGAACAGTATTGTCACCTTTTCTGTTCTCCCTGTATACTGCTGACTGCAGGAGTTCTCACGGGTCGTGCTTCATCGACAAATTTGCTGACGATACTGGACTTACAGGACAGATTACTGACGACAATGACACACACTACAGACAAGAAGTTAGCAGCTTTGTGGACTGGTGCGACGAGAATTACCTGGACTTGAACACAGGAAAAACTAAAGAAATGATTTTTGACACTAGAAGAAAAAAGGTAGCACACAAGCCTATCGTGATAGCTGGTGTTGAAGTCGAACAGGTTGAAAGCTATCGCTACCTAGGTGTAGTGATCGACAACAAGCTGTCTTGGCATGCCAACACTGACCAAATCTTGAAGAAAGCGCACACGCGCATGTACTGTCTAAGGAAGCTTAGATCGTTCTCTGTTCGTAATGACATCCTGCAGATGTTCTATCTGTCCACTGTTGGTAGCGTGTTGACATATGCATGTGTGTGCTGGGGGGGTAACCTTAGTAAACAGGATAGTGACAGGCTAGAAAAGCTAGTCAAGAAGGCTGGATCTGTTGTAGGCAGGAAACAAGAGACCATTGAATCAGTTTGCCAGAGACGACTGACTGACCGACTGACCTCAATTTTGGCTGACGAGACACACCCACTGAAACCTGAATTTGACTCTCGACGCATTGACAGGAGTGGTAGACTGAGGACTATGGTTGCTAGAACGTCACGTTTCCGCAATTCTTTTGTTCCCAGAGCTATCCATGCTTTCAACCAATCACATGTTAGAGGCCTCTATCATGTTTCTCTGTCATAATTATTACTGTACTCTGTTGCTGGGTTATCTGTAATGTATGTATTTTTAGTAACTGTATTACCGTAGTCCAAATGTGCGGTGTTCTAGTCGACATGTGGTGCTTTGTATACCTTGTGTGTGCGTGGATGTGGAGGTGGACTCTTGGACGTCTTTTTGTTATTGGAATTATGGTTTTTGTTAAATTGTATTGCTGTTGCTGTTGTTGTTGTGTGAGTGAGTTGTGTGTTGGCAGACTTGACTTGACGGATGACTGTTTGCGTTAGTGAGACTGTGATCTTAGTATGCATTCTTATTCTTTTGATTGGAAATGAGTATTGTTACAACATAATTTCCATATGGATTAATAAATTTGAGTTGAGTTGAGTTGAGATAGAGCCATATGAGTGGGTACGGATATATCCGTACCTGAGAGACAATGAATGAATAGACAAAATTTTGGTCTGTTAAAGTATTATTATATATGTATTACACGGTTCTGCTCTGTTTAAAATTCTCTGAGATGGGCATATATTCTGAAGCAGGGCAAAAGGAAAGTCAGCATTATACTTAGAGAAAAAAGCTTCATGTGAAGACAAAATTAAGGTGCTTGAAATGGTGCTTAATTTTCAGATGAAGTAAAGGCTAGTGACAGTCTGAGTGGGGCATTTAAACTCGAAATGCTGGTGCTGTATTTTGTGTGTGTGTTTTTAAGAAGAGTTATTATTAAAACTTAAATGTGGTTAAAGATAGTTTATTATATATATACAACTGTAAAGCTTTTCAAATCTTATTCTAAGTTTCTGAGCTGTCAATTCAAATACATCTAAATGCATATGTGATGTTAAAACAGTAATAAAGATAACCGGCTACCATTCAGATCATGTCTTGATTTTTCAAAAGAATATTCTACTGCAGTTAACTTACAGTGTACTTTGACTTTAAATGCCTTAGCCAGTTGACTGGTTGCTGTGGGAACCTGAGTTTGTACTTGTATAGAAATATTGTTTCAGAAAATGGCTAGCGTTTGTGCTACAGTTGTGTATATATAGCTATGACAGTGAGAAACGTTCAGGTTCAGTTGGTGCTGCATAATGTGGACTGAAAAACTAGTCTGTGAAGAATATAGTCATATCGAATGGTGCTCAGTTAATTAGCAATAATGTTGTGTGTGTAAATAACCAGAGTGACTGGAGTGGGCAGATCAAGTTGTTACACTGGAACCCCCTAACCAATCTGAAAACATCAAGGTTTAAGAAGAAGGTAGTCTTACAATGGAGATACATTTGCAGAGGCTGTATACAGAAAATCTGGAAAATTAGAAGGGGAAAGTCCTAAATTGTGGGTCTTGAAAGTGGGGTTCCACTGTATTCAGTGTTGGGTAGTCTGTGTACTGGACTCAGGATTAAGGTTGGACTATAACTACAATGTAATCAGAAAAGAGTAGTAAAAATGAATGGTGCTCATGCAGTTTGCAATAATGCTGTGTGTGTTTAACAGTAGGGACTGCCAGGAGTGTGCAGACCACAACAGTATATATGTCCAGCTTTGTGTAGACTATAGTATGAGTTATTTCTAATATGTGACCCTCCACCACGAAATGAGTCGCATGTCACCTCTCGCGGTTCTGCGCTAGGCTTAATATAAGTCAGGGGAGTCTCTGGTAACAGTGTGAGAGTCACCTTAGTCACAGGCTTATAACTCAAACAGTTTTCGCTCTTTTCTAAAACGGTTTTTACCACTGGATAGAGAATAAAAAAAACTCTTTAAGAAAATGTAAAAAATATGAAAATCATGCAAAGGTGACATGCGACTCATTTCGTGGTGGAGGGTCACATATGCTGACTGTTAGCAAATGATAACAAGGCATGTCGAGAAAAAAGATATCAAGCATGAGCCTTTTAGGCGAATGCTGATATCGTTTGTGAGACATGACTGTTGTCATTTGCTAACAGTCCGCATATTAGAAATAACGGTTTTATTACCGTTTAATTCGACCAAAACAAATTTCGAAGCGACCCCGCGAATTAGACAGAACAGCCGCAATGGGAACTGGAGCGCTCCTACCTGATTATGCCTGTCAGTCAAAGAATTCTCGTGACCTGGGTCAGCCAATCAGAGTAATACTCCTGACGTGATGAATATTCACAGATCAAATGCGTTTGACACACAACAATCTCACAAGATAAACCATGTTCAACATGCGTTTCGGTTGCTTCGCTTTTTCTTGTTGAATAGAGAGCGACAGATTTAGAACCGACTCAAGACGGATGGGAAATGACGTAAAGATACATTTGACGTAACGCGAGTGACGCAATTTCACTTGATTTTCCGAACTTAGGTAATTTAGATTTCAAGTGAGCGGGTCGGCATTTCACACTCAGAGGATGGGCGGTACCTTGCTGTTCCGTAAAGCACCCACCGACAAAACTCGCTTATCGGTATTTTTTTTAGATAAAGAGAGTATTATCTGACAGCATTTGAAGTGTCATTCTGTAGAATAAATCACGCTGATATTGTTGATTTACATTTTTACTTTGTTTTGTCAATTTTTAGCTTGATATACAAAAAGGGTCCCTGCCTGAACGTTATAACATTTAGAGGGTCACCTAGAATCCGTCCTGATTGGTCAAAAAGCCATATGGGGCACAGAATTGGTAATAATACTGTATACTAATCAAGCCAGTTGAATCCTTACAACTTTGAAGGTGTTTTTTTAATTTTTTTTTTTAGAGAAATAGAAATGCACCTCCAAAATCAAAAGTGAAGCGTGACAAAATATTCAGCATTAAGTATTATTGTGTTTGTCATAAGGTTCAGCTGAGTCTTTCTTTTCTCCCTGTCCCCTCCCCCCCCCCCCCCCCCCCCCCCCTGTGTGTGTGTGTGTGTTCTTCTTCTTCTTCAGCGTTTGATGGTGTGTGTGTGTGTTCAAAGTTAGTTCTGAAACTTGAGTAAGTCTAGGAATATACCAACATTTCAAAAGCTATGGAACTTTGGAAAGTACATACTCTGACAGCAGTGCGAAAAAAGACGACAAATTCCGAAAATAACTGTTTGGTTTGTATGGGTTGTGGGAAAGTGACCTTTTCTTGCAAAACCTCATACACACATTGGAGGGGCCAATCACTAGTGAGGGGTGTGTCAGAAACATGTGCATGTTTCCATGTGTTTCCTACACAACCCTCGCTATAGTAGTAGTAGTATTCGCGCACGGACCGGCCCCCATTTTTTTGCGCAATGCGCAATGCGCAAGGGTATGGCCCAGCATAAAGTTATAGGTTAAGGTGCCTGTGTTTAAGTAGTGATAAGGAGATATTGCGGATAAACGGTTTATTGAGTTTTATATTTTGTCATGTGATTTCATGTGCCTGTACCTGTTGCTCGGTACTAATGACCACTCCAGCTGGGGTAAGCACCATTAAAAAGCAGTAATTCCCCCCCATTTTCTCCGCGCTTCGCGGAGTCCTCTCTCTTTAATAGCTATGTAGTTTGGTGCCCTGTCAGGGGAGGTGTCAGGATAAGGTAATAAAAATGGTATCCCTACTCTTTGCGGAGCCCCTTCCCCGATAAAACCACCAGAGGTGGCCAGCGGTTAGAGAAGTTTAATAGGAGGTGATTTGTCTACCCCGAGGGATGATTAGGGTTTAATGCTTAGATTAGTGCTAGACAAATGGTGTGGGGTGGGTGTGGAAGTTAGCTCGACTGATGAGAGGGATGGGAGCTGATGTACACATATAACAAAAGTTTTAACAAGTAGACTCAGATTGTTGTTTTTTATGTGGGTGTTATAAACATCGGAGGTACATTTTACACCCGAACAAGAGTTGTTCTACAGTCAGTCATACATAATGTTAGGTTAGAGACTGATCACGTCTGAGCATTGCACCACAGAGACGCAAGACCTTACATGCTAGACCATGTTGGTTGGTCAGCACTAAAAATAGAAACGGTTGTTCTACATACAAGGTTTTGCTAGGTACACCAGATAAGATAGGTATTATTTTGTTTTTGATATTTATTTTCTTCGTTGTTGCGGTGTTTAATTTTTTTTTATTTTGTTGTTGATAGACTATGTAAGAGGTAGGGTTATATGTGTGGTGGGAATAAAATGTAAGTGCAAACACACACACACACACACACACACACACACACACACACCTCCGATCACACACACACACACACACACACATACACACACACACACACATGCGCGCGCGTTTACACAAGTACTTCCAAACAAGAAGGTAAAAAAGTCAGACGTAAAGAGTAACAAAACAATACATAAAACTGCTCACGGTAGCATTCAAGAGTTATACAGACACATAGTTATTAACTTTTCCAATATGATCATTTTATTATAAAAGTGACAGCAGTCTTTTGAATATTAAAAATAAAAAAAAATTAACATTTTGCAGACACATACATTAAACCAAAAAAAAATCCAAATCATGATTGTCAATTTAAAGGAACGAGGTGGTCCCCGGATTAGTTGTCAACTTCATAACCACTTCTTGGTGTCACAGGAAGAGGATTTACGGTTGTGGTAGGACAGTAAACCGGACATGTGGAATACAGGGGTCGCTGCAGCTGCTGAGGGTATTCCTCGCTTTGTGTCGAAGCCGTGGCTGTGGTTGATGGTGTTGAACAGTAGTAGTCTGACGGCGGACACTCTGTGTGATTTTTCGGATGTTTTTCCTCCTGCTTCTCCTCTGTGGGTGACAGAGAAGATACCTGTTGGTGGAAGTCTTCTTTGAGTTTTTTCTGCACTCTAAGCAGTTTAAGGGTCATCACATTAAAACTTTGTCAATAGGATACATTTCTTTCTCTCCTATTTTTTGTAGTTTTTCTTTGTAAAAAAACTACCTTGTAGTTCTTCTGCGTGAGCGTCTTTCAGCTTATGGGTTACTGGCGTTGTTTTCAACACACTGCTAACTGTAAATAATTCTTCTGTCCTCGTAGGTAAATAACTTTTTTTTAAAGAGTCACCGTGTTTTACTTAGTCTCACACGATCACCAACCTGTAGCCTACCTTTGGGTGTTTTCTTTGGGGGTTGTCCGTACAAAACTTACCAAACTTCTTCGTTGTTTCTTCGTTAGCGAGGCAAACTTTAACAGGTGCTGTTTTATACTTCTGTGAAACGAATGGTTATACGCGTGTACCAGGTGTTGTAATTCTTCTACATATCTTACACGATTAGTGTGTGTAAAAAAGCGACACATTTTCTCTTTTTAAGGGGCGCTCCCATAACTTGACGTGGGGCGACTTTCGTATTTAACAATGTTGGGTTATAGTAACCGAGGTCGTTGAAGGTAGACACACCAGCCGGTTCCTGGTAGCAGTTTTCAAACAGATTGCTGCTCTCCGAGTATTTGACAGGTGTGTGAGGTAGTTCGTCTGCTGGTGTTTCTTCTTTTTGTTCTGGACTCTTCTGACACGTCTGGTGGTTTTTTTAAACTTCTATAGCTACAACTTCTGTTTGTGTTTTAAGTCGCTTCAACAGTCTTTCTCGGACTTTGATCAGGCGAGTAAATTCTTTACTGGCCAAGACCACCCCTCTTTGACTTGGTCGCACGCGTCTGTTCTTTCTGTTTCCTTGGTGAAAACCAAGGAAACATATCAGGTTCGGGTAGCGGTGAGCTAAACAGAGGCTCTTTCTCGTCAAACATCTCTTTTGTCGTTCTCAGCAACAACAACAACAAAAGTGTTAAACAACTTTTACCTCTAGGAGACTGTCTTTGTAGACTGTAGTGTAGAGTAGGCGGTGTTGTCTTGTGGCTCGATCAGGGAATTTAGTAAAAAAAAATTAGCCAACACCATCTTTATATATAACCTCCTTACACTATGACATCAGTTACTATTTTTTACAACAACAGCTTTAGACTTGTTGCGTTAACGCATCTCTAAAAAAGTGCTATGAACTTACGGTCATTTACAACAGGGTTTTGGGGGGTTAAAAAATAGAAATTATGTCACGGAGCCTTGTACCTTGACTCTTTTTGATGATGAAATACATTGCAAACAAACCACAAGTAGAACTTAACATCCCCTGTAATACCTGTTCGTTGGTTTTAGAACACAAACCAATGACGCATAAAAAAACAAACACCTTCAATGTCTTTGTGATTCGGTTTAAAACCAAAACTATCAAAATATTCAATATTCCCCTGACCAGCATAATACACACCAACCCAATGAGACCCAACCTTATGTGCTGGGTCTGTGTTTATGCCGTAAGACGAGGGGTGAAGTAAATTTATCTCAGAAGGAAGTTGGTCTCTGGTGTAAACACCCATAAACGGCCGTCTTGCCAAGGGGTGTCTTAACAGTAGGCGAGAGATCTCTAGTCCATTCATGATGTAAAATCAGTGATAACCTGCCTACTCCGATCATTTTCTAGCAACGAGGCCATTTCTGCATACACAATAACGTGAACAGGCTCTACCAGGGGTGCACTAAACTTTTAGTCCCAGACGCAAACTCCCACAGTAGTATTCATAGACAATTCTGTTACCGACGTCACCAACACCCACCCCTGTTCCTGTGGTCAAACTAAAGAAGCTTCCCACATACTGTCTGTTTTCAAAGTCTGGTGTTAGTGGTTTTGCAGGGGCTTGTTTTCCATCAACATAGAGGCAGAGAAAATTCAAGTTGTGGGTTTTAAAAAATGAATGGTTTTTTTTTTTTTGTGTAGCTACCGTTAAACGCAGCGCTCTCTACTAGTCCTACTACAACGCGTCTTGGTAGCTACCTGAGAAACAAGTTGTCTAAAACAGCACTAAGGTTTCCACGCGGGATCCCGTAAGATTTCATAACTACTCTTTTTAGAGGGTATTTGGCTGTGGAGCTCTCTAGGGTTTTTGTGTGAGCAAGACTTACAGCTGGATTTAGTTTTGATTTTCTGACAAACAAAGAGGTGTGTGTAATCACCGTTAGGTAAGCAGGGTTTAATCCGTGGCTCATCACATTAAAACTTTGTCAATACGATACATTTCTTTCTCTCCTACGTTTTGTAGTTCTTCTTTGTAAAAAAAAACTACCTTGTAGTTATTTTGCGTTAGCGTCTTTCAGCTTATCGGTCACTGGAGTTGTTTTCAACACACTGCTAACTTTGTGGCTCGCTCAGGGGATTTAGTAAAAAAAAAAAAATTAGACAACACCATCTTTATACATAACCTCCTTACACTATGACATCAGTTACTATTTTTTACAACAACAGCTTTTAGACTTGTTGCGTTAACGCATCTTTGAAAAAAGTGCTATGAGCTTACGGTCATTTACACCGGGGTTTTGGGGGTTAAAAATAGAAATGATGTCACGGAGTCTTGTACCTTGACTCTTTTTGATGATGAAATACATTGCAAACAAACCACAAGTAGAACTTAACATCCCCTGTAATACCTGTTCGTTGGTTTTAGAACACAAACCAATGACGCATAAAAAAAACAAATAAAAAAACACCTTCAATGTCTTTGTGATTCGGTTTAAAACCAAAACTATCAAAATATTCAATATTCCCCTGACCATCATAATACACACCAACCCAATGAGACCCAACCTTATGTGCTGGGTCTGTGTTTATGCCGTAAGACGAGGGGTGAAGTAAATTTATCTCAGAAGGAAGTTGGTCTCTGGTGTAAACACCCATAAACGGCCGTCTTGCCAAGGGGTGTCTTAACAGTAGGCGAGAGATCTCTAGACCATTCATGATGTAAAATCAGTGATAACCTGCCTACTCCGATCAATTTCTAGCAACGAGTCCATTTCTGCATACACAATAACGTGATCAGGTTCTGTCAGGGGTGCACTAAACTTTAGTTCCAGACGCAAACTCCCACAGCGCATCAGCTCAATCTGATCTCCACCCAACATTGACGGTGACAGGTCAAATACATACAGCGTATAGCCTCCGGAGTAGTCTTCATAGACAATTCTGTTACCGACGTCACCAACACCCACCCCTGTTCCTGTGGTCAAACTAAAGAAGCTTCCCACATACTGTCTGTTTTCAAAGTCTGGTGTTAGTGGTTTTGCAGGGACTTGTTTTCCATCAACATAGAGGCAGAGAAAATTCAAGTTGTGGGTTTTAAAAGTTGAATGGCTTTTTGGTGTAGCTACCGTTAAACGCAGCGCTTTCTCCCAGTCCTACTACAACGCGTCTTGGTAGCTACCTGAGAAACAAGTTGTCTAAAACAGCACTAAGGTTTCCACGCGGGATCCCGTAAGATTTCATAACTACTCTTTTTAGAGGGTATTTGGCTGTGGAGCTCTCTAGGGTTTTTGTGTGAGCAAGACTTACAGCTGGATTTAGTTTTGATTTTCTGACAAACAAAGAGGTGTGTGTAATCACCGTTAGGTAAGCAGGGTTTAGTCCGTGGGTCATCACATTAAAACTTTGTCAATACAATACATTTCTTTCTCTCCTACTTTTTGTAGTTCTTCTTTGTAAAAAAAAATACCTTGTAGTTCTTCTGCGTGAGCGTCTTTCAGCTTATCGGTCACTGGAGTTGTTTTCAACTCACTGCTAACTGTAAATAATTCTTCTGACCACGCAGGTAAATAACCTTTTTTAAAGAGTCGTCGTGTTTTACTTAGTCTCACACGATCACCAACCTGTAGCCTACCTTTGGGTGTTTTCTTTTGGGGTTGTCCGTACAAAACTTACCAAACTGTTTCTTTATTAGCGAGGCAAACTTTAACAGGTGCTGTTTTATACTTCTGTGAAACGAATGGTTATACGCGTGTACCAGGTGTTGTAATTCTTCTACATATCTTACACGATTAGTGTGTGTAAAAAAGCGACACATTTTCTCTTTTTAAGGGGCGCTCCCATAACTTGACGTGGGGCGACTTTCGTATTTAACAATGTTGGGTTATAGTAACCGAGGTCGTTGAAGGTAGACACACCAGCCGGTTCCTGGTAGCAGTTTTCAAACAGATTGCTGCTCTCCGAGTATTTGAAAGGTGTGTGAGGTAGTTCGTCTGCTGGTGTTTCTTCTTTTTGTTCTGGACTCTTCTGACACGTCTGGTGGTTTTTTTTTAAACTTCTATAGCTACAACTTCTGTTTGTGTTTTAAGTTGCTTCAACAGTCTTTCTCGGACTTTAATCAGGCGAGTAAATTCTTTACTGTCCAAGACCACCCCTCTTTGACTTGGTCGCACGCGTCTGTTCTTTCTGTTTCCTTGGTGAAAACCAAGGAAACATATCAGGTTCGGGTAGCGGTGAGCTAAACAGAGGCTCTTTCTCGTCAAACATCTCTTTTGTCGTTCTCAGCAACAACAACAACAAAAGTGTTAAACAACTTTTACCTCTAGGAGGCTGTCTTTGTAGACTGTAGTGTAGAGTAGGCGGTGTTGTCTTGTGGCTCGATCAGGGAATTTAGTAAAAAAAAATTAGCCAACACCATCTTTATATATAACCTCCTTACACTATGACATCAGTTACTATTTTTTACAACAACAGCTTTAGACTTGTTGCGTTAACGCATCTCTAAAAAAGTGCTATGAACTTACGGTCATTTACAACAGGGTTTTGGGGGTTAAAAAATAGAAATTATGTCACGGAGCCTTGTACCTTGACTCTTTTTGATGATGAAATACATTGCAAACAAACCACAAGTAGAACTTAACATCCCCTGTAATACCTGTTCGTTGGTTTTAGAACACAAACCAATGACGCATTTCCTTGGTATTCGGGTTTAAACCAAAACTATCAAAATAATCAATATTCCCCTGACCATCATAATACACACCAACCCAATGAGACCCAACCTTATGTGCTGGGTCTGTGTTTATGACGTAAGACGAGGGGTGAAGTAAATTTATCTCAGAAGGAAGTTGGTCTCTCATAAACGGCCGTCTTGCCACGGGGTGTCTTAACAGTAGGCGAGAGATCTCTAGTCCATTCATGATGTAAAATCAGTGATAACCTGCCTACTCCGATCATTTTCTAGCAACGAGGCCATTTCTGCATACACAATAACGTGAACAGGCTCTACCAGGGGTGCACTAAACTTTTAGTCCCAGACGCAAACTCCCACAGTAGTATTCATAGACAATTCTGTTACCGGCGTCACCAACACCCACTCCTGTTCCTGCGGTCAAACTAAAGAAACTTCCCACATACTGTCTGTTTTCAAAAGTCTGGTGTTAGTGGTTTTGCAGGGGCTTGTTTTCCATCAACATAGAGGCAGAGAAAATTCAAGTTGTGGGTTTTAAAAGTTGAATGGTTTTTTTTTGTGTAGCTACCGTTAAACGCAGCGCTCTCTACTAGTCCTACTACAACGCGTGTTGGTGGGTGCCTGAGAAACAAATTGTCTAAAACAGCACTATGGTTTCCACGCGGGATCCCGTAAGATTTCATAACTACTCTTTTTAGAGGGTATTTGGCTGTGGACCTCTCCAGGGCTTTTGCGTGAACAAGACTTACAGCTGGATTTAGTTTTGCTTTTCTGACAAACAAAGAGGCGTGTGTAACCACCGTTAGGCAAGCAGGGTTAATCCGTGGCTCATCACATTAAAACTTTGTCAATACGATACATTTCTTTCTCTCCTACGTTTTGTAGTTCTTCTTTGTAAAAAAAACTACCTTGTAGTTATTTTGCGTTAGCGTCTTTCAGCTTATCGGTCACTGGAGTTGTTTTCAACACACTGCTAACTGTAAATAATTCTTCTGTTCACGCAGGTAAATAACCTTTTTTAAAGAGTCGCCGTGTTTTACTTAGTCTCACACGATCACCAACCTGTAGCCTACCTTTGGGTGTTTTTCTTTGGGGGTTGTCCGTACAAAACTTACCAAACTGTTTCTTTGTTAGCGAGGCAAACTTTAACAGGTGTTGGTTTTATACTTCTGTGAAACGAATGGTTATACGCGTGTACCAGGTGTTGTAATTCTTCTACAAATCTTACACGATTAGTGTGTGTAAAAAAGCGCCACATTTTCTCTTTTAAGAGGAACCCTTGTTCTGATTTCCCCCTGATCTGTTCCATGAGTGACTTGTCTTTCTTTCATGCATCAGTCAATAACCACTCTGGTTTGCGGACATGGTTATTTTTGAAGGTACACTACAGGGTGCTCTGGTGGGAAAAGTTTTGTCCTCAGACGAAGATGATCGGGTGGCTCTTGTCGCAAGTCAAACAGCAAATAACCGTGAGGCATAGAAGTCGCATCTTTAAATGCCTCTTGGACATACTTTAGCTTCCCAGGGTACATCTGCTTGGCCAGATGGGTGATCTGTGAAGCATCCCGTGGGTTTTTAAACACCACCAGGTAGTGACTGTTCAAACTGATCGTCCTCTGCTCTTTGTTTTTTCCAAACAGGTTCTGTACAATATACATTACACTCAGATTCCGATGATGACTTTCTTTGGTGAATAGTTGTGTGACCTTGTCGTTTGTCTCACTCATCAAATCATCAATGATGACCAGTCGCCTTTTGACCCCTGTCCACTGTTCCACGTCGGGTAAACCCTCCACAAACGTCACATGTCTCATCTCATTGTAACCAGACTGCCACGCCCCATAACACCAAATCAATTCCTCTGGAGGGGGTGTCATCATATCTTGTAAGTGATTCAAATATTGTTTGACAAAATGAGTCTTCCCACTCCCTGTGGGACCGGCAATCACACAGGTAAAAGGATGTTTCCACCTTGGATCCATTTTCACATACTAAACTAAGATCCTATCCTTATCTTTATTTATTAATTCCACCAAAACAAAAAAAAACAAAAACCCATCTACTTTAAATTTTATATTCAAAACTAACTAGTTATGTTAGTCTTTTTTTCTACCATCCAATACACACACACACACACACACACACACACACACACACACACACACACACACACACACACACACAGTCACACACACACACACTGTCACACACACACACACACACACACACTGTTACACACACACACACACACACTGTCACACACACACACACACACACACACACACACTGTCACACACACACACACACACACATACACTGTCACACACACACACACACACACACACACACACACACACACACTCACACACACACACACACTCACACACACACACACACACACACACACTTTCTCTGCGCTTCGCAGAGCCCTCTCTTTTATGGCGCTAATAACTATCAGAGGTGTCAGGATAAGGCAATTAAAATGATAACCCTGCGCTTCGCGGAGCCCTCTCTCCGGTAAACCTCCAGAGGGGGTCATTGGGTGCTTACGCTTGAGTATTGCACCACAGGGATGCAAGACCTAAACATGTTAGAACTTGTTGATTGGTCAGCACCTAAAAATAGAAACGCTTAGTTAGAATACGGCGGTGATGCGGTCAACAGGGGTATAAATAAGCTTCTTCTGGGCTAAGTCTTGAGTGTCTCTTCGACTTTACAAGTGTGAGGTGGTGAAAAAAAAACCCAACTATGGCGACCAGCAGCAGCAGCAGTGACGCTAACACAACGCCACAACCGGCCTCAACAGATTTGGTAAGTTGATTTTGTTTTTGTAAAGATAAAAAAAAATAAAGTAGCGTGTTACTTTTTTCTCAGACATAGCTTTTTAGAAAAATAAATGTTTTTATGTAAGATTTTTTTTTGATATTGTTTTTTTTTTGTAGCTCAGACATAGTTCTTTTTTTCATTGCAGCGTAACCAATGCCCGCACTGTGAACAGGTTTTTACACAAAACTACAACCTTAACGCTCATGTTAACGAAGCCCATAACAAAGCCAGACCTTTTCTCTGTGCTATGTGCGGCAAGTCGTTTAGCAGAAAACACGGCCTTGCTCGGCATGAAAAAACCAAAAACTGCCAAGATGTTGCGAGTCGGACACCTCCACCACCAGCGCCGACAGTCGCTGGGTCCAAAAGAAAAAGTTCGTCTTCACAGGAAGCCCCTTCCCCCAAAAAGGGATTAAACAAACGAGCACTAGAAAAAGAAAAAATCAAAAAGTTACCTTCTGAAGAAAGACAAATGTACGAAAAGCATTGGAATTCTGTTAAAACTCATAAGCGGCCTGGTAAACTTCAGTCAACCTATACCATTCTCTGGAACCCTTGTTCTGATTTCCCTGATTGGGACGAGTCGCTTCTTGAGCTGTTCCATGAACAAAACAAACGCTTCAAAATCAATTTTTCTCACTCTTTTCTTCTCAAAAACAAAGAGTCGGGTGACTTGTCTTTCTTTCATGCCTCAGTCAATAACCACTCTGTCTTACAACGACCGCGCCTGATCAACTCAAAGCAGGACTTTCTTTCTTTTCTCGGTGAAATCAGTGACCATGACATTTTAGAACAAGTTAGACTCGAACGCCCAAACTCTCGGTATTCTGTTCACAGCATCATGTCTTCCAGTTTCTATGTCACGCCTTTGACTGACTTTCCTATCGGTTGTGCCTGTGGTAGTCTACCTGACTACATCACAAACACACAGTTCTTGCACAAGTTGCAAAAAGACGAGCATCATCATTTTCCTTATACTGATGGTCTGTGTCTCTTTCGCTGTCTTGCTTTGCACAAAGGAGCCTCGCGTCATTCTTTACAAAAACCCACAAAAACCTTGTTCAAACAGTGGGCCGGACATTCCCCCCCTGTCCACTTTCCGGGGATCACTTTGTTTCAACTTGAGTCGATTGAATCTGAGTTTAATGTGAACATAGATGTGTTTGAGTTTGATGAGAGCCAAACACCTGTCTGTCTCGTTCCTCTGCGTCGTAGCGCTTACAAACATTCTGGCGTTATGCGTCTCTTGCGTTACAAAGACCATTTCATGTACATTTTAGACATTGATAAACTCGGTCATGCGTTGGCTTGTTCCAAATGCGGGAAACTCTGGGCGTCTTTGTCTCAAATGAATCGACATGAACAGACTTGTCAGGGTGAGGGCTCAAAAGAAAAGTTCAAAGGCGGGGTTTACTCACCACCTCAAAACATTTTTCAACAGCTACAAAACCACGGTGTTCAGGTAACCACAGATTTTGTTTTTCCCTACAGAGCGACTTTTGATTTTGAGGTGTTTTTTGACACAGATAACTTACCACAAACAAAATCAGCTGAGTCAAACTGTACACAGTACACAGCAAAACATATTCCTCTTTCTGTTTCTGTATGCAGTAACGTTCCCCATTTCACAGAACCAACCTGTTTTGTGAGTAAAGGTAACCCTCAAGAACTAGTGGATAACATGGTTAACTACTTAGAACGTATCTCTGAAGCCTCCTGCGCTCTTCTTTGTGAAGAATTTAAAGATGTGTTTGATCAGTTGACTGAGATCGAAGAGACACAACAACACGAGACAGATAGCCTCAACATCCCCGTAGAAAGACTCAGACAGAAATTATATGAGTATTTACAAGAACTGCCTGTCGTAGGTTTCAATTCTTCTCGCTACGATCTGAATGTGATCAAACCTTTTCTCATTGAAAAGTTTGTCAAAGACAAAACAGCCCATAACGATCTTCCAAAAGACGAAAGTCAAACAGACCCTGTTTTTGAACCAGATGGTTTTGATACCGTGGGTGAAGAAGAAGAAGAGGAAGAGGAAGAAGAAGAAGAAGACAAAGAAGTCAAAACAGAGGGAAAAAAGAAGGCCCCTAAAAGACCCCCTTTCAAGTTTGTTGTTAAACGAAACAACCAGTATATGTGTCTTTCTACAGACAAACTTCGGTTTCTCGACATCAACAATTTTCTTGCGCCAGGTTTTAGTTATTCCAAGTACCTCAAGGCGTTCGGTGTCGAAGAGGAAAAGGGTTTTTTCTGCTATGAATACGTCACTAGTCTAAGTACACTAGATGAAAGAGAACTCCCACCCCATGCAGCTTTTTTTAGTAAGCTCAAAAACTCAAATATTTCTGATACAGAGTACGCTTTTTGTCAGCGTGTGTGGACTGAAAACAAAATGATGACTTTGAAGGATTTTTTGGTGTGGTACAACAACCTAGACACAGGGCCGTTTCTGGTTGCTTTGCAGCATCAGATTAGTATGTACGCTAGTCTGCGAGTTGATTTGCTGAAAGACGGTATTTCTGTCCCCGGGGTGACACTGAAGTATCTGTTTGACACGTTGTCTTCAGATACCTACTTTTCACTTTTTAACGAAAAACAAAAAGACGTTCACGCACTTTTGCGAAAGAACATTGTCGGGGGGCCGTCTATTGTCTTTCACAGATACCACGAAAAAGACAAAACATACATTCGTGGTAATCAGGACAAACCGGTACAGTCTGTTCAGGGATTTGATGCAAATGCGCTGTATTTAGCTGCACTCATGCAAGACATGCCCACAGAGCACCCTGTCATTCGTAGAAAAGAAAACGCTTTTAAAGCGGAAAAAACAGATCCCTACGGTCAGCTAGCTCGGGAATGGTTGGAGTGGGTTATGGCATCAAAACAGATCCATCTCCAACATAAGTTTAACGCGAAAGAGAAGGCCCTTGGTCGAAAAAGGATTAGAGTTGATGGTTGGGATGCCACAAATCAAATTTGCTATCAGTTTCACGGATGTTTGTTCCACGGACATGACTGTTCTGTGACCGCCGGTAAAACGACTAACCCTGTCACCGGAAAAACACTAGTTGAACTCAGAGAACATACAAGCAACATTACCAAATACCTACGTGAGGATGTGGGTGTGACTGTCGTCGAAAAATGGGAGTGTGAATGGCACGCAGACAAAAAACAAAACACCTCCATTCAGACTTTTCTACAAGATCGTTTTCCGACACTTAAACCCTTCCGCCATCCTTCTACCATCACAGATCAAACTGTCTTAGACGCGGTGCAAAACAAAACTTTGTTCGGGTTGGTACAGTGTGATATTTATGTACCTGATCATCTAAAAGAACATTTCAGTGAAATGCAGCCTATTTTCAAAAATGAGTCTGTCAGCCGAGAACAGATCGGGGATTTTATGAAAGACTACGCTGAAAAACACAAGCTCTTATCCCAACCACGCCGTACACTTGTAGGGAGTTACCACGGTGAACAAATTCTGCTAGCTACACCCCTTTTGTTTTGGTACGTGCAGCACGGGTTGATTGTTAAAAACATCACGCTGATCGTAGAGTATCAACCCAAAACCTGTTTCCGTCAATTTGGTGACAGCGTTTCAAACGCAAGACGAGCAGGAGACCAAGATCCGTCAAAAGCTATCTTAGCTGAAACTTTCAAACTGCTCGGTAACTCAGCCTACGGAAAAACCTTAACTAACGTGGCCAACCATCGTGATATTCATTACGTTTTGTCTGATGAGGCCTCAAAACTGATCAACAATGGTCGTTTTCAAAAATTAACCGAAGTAACAGAAGTTGTCACTGAAGTAGAGATGGCTAAAAAAAAAATCAACTGGTCACTCCCCTCTCAGATTGGTTACTTTGTTTACCAGTACGCTAAACTACGCATGTTGGAGTTTCATTTTGATTTTCTGGATAAGTTTGTGTCCAGAGCCGACTACCAGCTTTTGGAAATGGATACAGATTCTCTATACATGGCGCTTAGCGCTTCAACGTTAGAAGAGGTGGTTCGTCCTGAACTGCGAGAGCAGTTTTACCAAGTGTATAACCAATGGTTCCCTGCACAAGCCTGTGACCAACACGAGGCAGCCTTCCAAAACACACGTTTAGCTAACGCCCCATGGGACGCGACTCTCTGTCAGGCCTGTACAGCGCGTGTCCACTATGACAAACGAACACCCGGTCTCTTTAAAACCGAATACCAAGGAAATGCGTTTATTGGCTTGTGTTCGAAAACCTACTTTTGTGAGGGAGACAGTGGGAGTAAATTTAGTTCAAAAGGCTTAAACAAAAACCAAAACAAACTGACAAAAGAGTCTTACCAACAGGTGCTTCTAACGCAAGAAAGTGGTGGCGGTACAAACACTGGTTTCAAGACAGACGGAAAGTCTATGTTCACATATTCCCAAACCAGAAAGTCACTCTCGTTTTTCTACATCAAGCGTGTGATCGCTTCTGATGGGGTTTCAACCCTACCTACACCCGTCTAAAGGGTCTCTTTCCTTTTTGACTGTGATACCCCTCTAATGGGTCTCTTTCTTTTTTTGACTGTGATACCGCCGCCTGTGATATGGTTAACATTCCAATGCCAAACAACTTTGTCGTTTTTTTGTAAATAAATTTGTTAAGCCGTGTTTTGCTTCTGTAAATAATGCTCGTATTGTTTAATCCCAAAAAACCCCAATGTGGCTTTGACATACCCTGTCAAAACGGTCCCAAGCCCGTGAAAACACAGAGGGAGGGTAAACACCTATATGCGACTCTTTAGACAGTCCAGTGAAATTTAAACACTTTTCTGGCTGACTATTGGGGTGTAAAGGTGCCCAAAGCAAAACGCCGCAACAACGAAGAAAATAATAAAAATAAAAAATAAAATAAAAACTTTAGTCAGTGGGTTAGTTACGAAGGTTCGCTGTTTTATATAGATGCTGTTCACAACTGCCTAGTACAATTAAATGGGTTTATCTGTGCTTCGCGTAGCCCTCTCTCTTTTATGTTGGTAATAGTTATGTAACTCGGTGAACTGCCAGAGGTGTCAGGGTAATGCAGTAATCCTGTCATTACCCCAGCTGGAGTGGTCATTAGTACCGAGCAACAGGTACAGGCACATGAAATCACATGACAAAATATAAAACTCAATAAACCGTTTATCCGCAATATCTCCTTATCACTACTTAAACACAGGCACCTTAACCTATAACTTTATGCTGGGCCATACCCTTGCGCATTGCGCATTGCGCAAAAAAATGGGGGCCGGTCCGTGCGCGATACCTACTACTTATAGTGATTGGCCCCTCCAATGTTTGTACGAGGTTTTGCAAGAAAAGGTCAGTCTTCCTTAACCCATACAAACCTGACAGAGTTCTTTCCAAAAAGGTTCTACAGTGTATTCTTATCATGCAGGTCTATGTGTACTACATTATATGGCACAGTTGGAATTTGTAAATGTACCTTTCCGGGTAATAGTAATTTAATCACATATTCTTACTCCAATTCTTATGAATGCATTGACTTTAGTCCCACATGCTAGATGTCGAAAAACCTCTCAAATTACCTGCCCTTAGTAGGGTGGTAACCAAGCTAAAAGCGACGCCATAGCCGTTGCTATGGCCTGACCTTGCTCAGTTACCCATAACACCCTGCGCACCACGCGAGCGCCAGCATCCGTAATAAGCATTCTCGACTTTCGACAACACACGGTGGACGTGTCCGAATTTCGCTCTCACTTTTGGCCTTCACATGCCTGCTCGTCCTTGAGACTAGCCGGTTCTTGGGGGTCTACCTGTCCGCCTACCTTTTGGTGAGATCTTTCCTGTGTATGTTTGGTATAAATGTTGATAGCTTGTGTTGAACACGCACGCAGAAGTTTTTTGTTCTGGGTGACTGTTTTTTGCCGGTCTTAAAATGGCCGACAACAAAGCTAATCTTGGCGTGAGACTGGAAGGTGACAAGGCTCTTAGCCTGGTTTAGAAAACTATACCTAAGAGTAGCCTAAGAACTTTGATTTGCCTATTATGCGGGTCGTAGATCCGTCAAACAGCACTTCTTTTTATGTTCCTATCCCTCCGAGGGCGGGTTCAGTTCTTTCACAGCTCGCTTCCCCTGTTGGGGTTAATCAGCCTTTAGGCTCCTTATAGACTTTTTGTTGGATCGTCGTCGGTGCGACTGATGGGGGGGGGGGGGGGTGGCCGTGTGGCTATTCTTTCCCCTTTCTCTGAGTAAGAGGAATCAGTCAATGTCCTCCTTTTGGGGGGACTTAACGATGTTTTGGTCTGTATTTTCAGCTGTTTCAGGCACGATCGGCGGTTCCCGCCCTCCCGTTTGTCAGCTTCGCACTGTGGTCAAGTGCAAATGGCCTGTTCGGTTCAGCCCGTTTTTTGCCTCTGGTGGCTCTGGGCTGTTCTCGAGCACCCCTTCCTTTAGGAGGGGGGGCCTGCTCCCTGCCTGCGTTTAACCACTCTGATTACCGCCGGTACTTCACAGTGTGTTACGCAGCCCCCCGCCAATGGGGGGGGATAGGGGGGGCGCTCCTGCGTCGCACCGTCGCCTGGTGCAAACGGCCAGTTCGGTTCAGTCCTTTCTGCCACGGGTAGACTGGGTTGTTCGCGAGCACTCTCTCCTTTAGGAGAGGGGGCCAGCTCCCCGCCTGCTTTGGCCGCTCGGCTTGCTTTTAAACAGCACTGCTGGGTCGGTCAGGCAGCCCCCTTACCGTGAGGAAGGGGGAGTGGGGGGGCACGGTAAGTCACGGCCAGGGCTTGTCCCACTCTGCCCTTTGCGGGCAGGGGGCCGTGTTAGCTTCCCACCCTTTCCCGCCCCCCGGGCGCGTTCGGGTGGCGGCTTTCCAGGCTACGTTACATACCCCTTCTCTGCTCCATTTGGGGCAGGGTGGGGGGGGGGGGGGGTATCAGTGGCCCACTCTTTCCCGCCCACCGGGCGGGATCGGGTGGGGGCTGGAGTAGCGTTCCACCCTTTCCCTCCCTCTGAGTTGGACGGGGTGGGCGCTGTTGGACTGTCTTCACAGTCTGTGCCTCAATTGTCCTGGCCCGACAATCGTTCGCCTCCCCTATCGGGGTGGGCGGGCGGTGGGCTATAGGACTACGGCAGGTGGACGGAGGGGGGTCGGCCGTTGCTCGGTTCGTCTCTCTCTGTCGCTCTTACTGCTGTGACGAGCCACCCCCCTCCCCATCTGGGGCATGGAGTGGCTCAGGCCTTTCTACACAGCGGGGGTGCTATGTACGGCTTTCCAGGCTACGTTACATACTCCTTCTCTGCTCCTTTTGGGACAGGTGGCTGTGTTAGCTACCCGCGCTTGTCGCGGGTCCACCCTTTCCCTCCCTCTGGGTTGGACGGGGTGGGCGCTGTTAGACTGTCTTCACAGTCTGGCCTCTATGGTCCTGGCCTGACAATCGTTCTTCTCCTCTATCGAGGCCTTTCTACACAGCGGGGGTGCTATGTACGGCTTTCCAGGCTACGTTACATACTCCTTCTCTGCTCCATTTGGGACAGGTGGCTGTGTTAGCTGCCCGCGCTCGTCGCGGGTAGCGGTCGCGGAACAATGAGCTTGACTCTCTTTTGTTCTCGGCAGGGTGTCTCGCACAGTGGTCAGGGAACAATGAGCTTTGCTCCGTTTTGTTCTCTGCACGGGCTGTGCCGGCTGTCTACCTGGGACAGGCGGAGACAGAATATACTCTTTCTCTCCAGTCTCCCATTCTTTGTATTCACAATGGTCTGCGGGGACTCGGCTATAGTATCACCTGGCCAGTGGTCATTGTCCTTAGCCAGCATAGGTCACCCCCCCCCCCCCCTCCTAGGGGTGGGTGAGTGATAGGGCTACTTGACTTTGGCAGGTGGACGAGCGAGGATCGGCCGTTTACGGCCGTTTCTCTGTTTCAGTCCTTGCCCCCTCTAGGGGTTGCGGCTGTGCTGGACCACCCCCCTCCCCACTTGGGGTGAGTTGTGGTTCAAACTAGGTAGTCTGGTTCTTAGCACTGGGATGCTTCTCTCGCACAGTGGGTGGGGTAAGATGCGCCGGGCCCGGCTTTGTCTTGTTTCTCCACTCTATCTCCTTCTCGGCAGAGATCTGTGCCAGTTACCAACCCCTCTTCCTCCCACCTCTTGTTCAGGTGGGCGGTTTTGGGTTGGCAGTCAGAGGCTGATCACGCTTCTCATCCACACTCTTGGCGGTGTTATCGGCAGGAGTATTTAGTGCGCGACCTCCCCGGTCTCCCCTCCTTTTGTGTTTTACACAACTGGTGGTTAGGTTCGGACTCCTTGTTGGAGGAGGGGGAGTGTATAGGGTTGCCTACTGGTTGTAGGCTTCCCATACATAGAGCGGCTGCTGTTGCAGTTTACTTTGTCCCGGATAGGTTGGGGGTGTCTCTCTTCCTTCCTCTTCCGGGATGGCTTTGGGTTTTCACAGGCTTTCTCGCAATTTGTTTCATTTGCTGAGTCTCCGGTGATTGCCTACCTCATGCCACACTTTTGGCTTGTTCCGCACCTTAGGATAGTGGTCTTCATCCTACACCTTTCCCGCTGCTTTTTACGCAGGGGACTGCTGGCTTCGGGGTTTCAGGCTGCTTCATCCTCACTTTTAGTGCGGAAGAAGATAGCAGGGAATTTTCAGGCTCAGGGTCTGATCCGCACTTTTTATTGCCAGGGGCTAGTTTCTGGCTTCGCTTACAGACCACAGGGAACATGGAGGTTTTATGATGTTACTCCTCCCTCTCCTCTCTGGAGGAGCTAGGATGGCATGGTTTGGAGTTTTCTGCTTTGGCTGAGACTCTCTTCTGTGCTTTCTTATAGGCAATCTTATCCTCCCTGATCGCTCTTTTGGGTTAGGGAGGATGCCTTGGATAAGGCTTTAGCCAGGCTGCTGGCAGCTTGGGCTAGGGTCGTCACTGAGCGGAGAAGTTTCTCGGTGACGTTTTAGGCCCACACTGTTTTTGCTTGGTGTGATCTCCTTCCTTTACAAGGGGTTTGATTTCATGCTGGTTGCAGGAAGCAAGGGTCAGGCTTTTTCGGGGGTTGTTAAGACCTACTCAATAGCTGGAATCTTTCCCTTCCTTCGGGGACCTCTGGCAGCGCATTTATGCGCTCCCGGTTACAAAGGGGTGTTTTGGTTCAGTGTTGCCTCCCTCTCTGCGGGAGGTGGGTCGGCATGGGCTAGAGCTTTCAGCTTTGGCTGAGATTTTCCTCGGTGCTCTCACATGAGCTTTCCTTCTGCGTTTCTGCACACAGGAAAGGGCTCGGTTTCTGGGGGTGTTGGTCTCTGGACTATCTCGGGGGCTGGTTGAGCTTTTTCAAGGTCAATCAGCTTGTCAGCTGCACTTTCTTTTGGTGTTGAACCAGGCTTTTTGCCTGGTGCTCTCAGTAACCAGGCAAAATTCCGAGCTGTCCTTATCCCAGGTTTTTTACCTGGGCATGCTGTTCGACTTTGTCTCTTGGAAGGTTTATTCTTCACACAAGAGGGAATAGGGAGGCTATAAGCTCTTTTCACTGCCAGACGGGCATGAGAGCAGGCCTCTGCGGGGTCTTTAGACCCGATCTTCGGTCGGACGGTATCGATAGCTATGCTGGCCCTCTAGTCTTTCCTCAAGTTTTTTGGGGGGTTCGGCCTCTCAGGTCTGGGACATGAGGGTCCTCCTCCAGAGTGGGTTCCTCCACTCGGGGAGGTGGCTGGAATCCTTTTGGATCGCTCAGGGGACTTTTTTCCCTAGCTCTGTTTCCCCCTGGACTTAGACCGCTTTATGGATGCGTTTTCGTCTAGATGGGGCCTGCACTGGCAATTGCAGTCTTGAGGCTGTGATGTAGACGCAAATCCTTGGGCTTCTCTTTTGCCTGAGGTTAGGAGCAGTGGCTCTTAGTCTACTAGCCTTTCCTTTTTGACTCACATGCGAAGCAAAAGTGAGTCTATGTACTCACCCGAGTCGTCCGTCCGTCCGTCCGGACGTCCGGACGTCCGTCCGTCCGTCCGTCCGGAAAACTTTAACGTTGGATATTTCTTGGACACTATTCAGTCTATCAGTACCAAATTTGGCAAGATGGTGTATGATGACAAGGCCCCAAAAAACATACATAGCATCTTGACCTTGCTTCAAGGTCAAGGTCGCAGGGGCCATAAATGTTGCCTAAAAAACAGCTATTTTTCACATTTTTCCCATTTTCTCTGAAGTTTTTGAGATTCAATACCTCACCTATATATGATATATAGGGCAAAGTAAGCCCCATCTTTTGATACCAGTTTGGTTTACCTTGCTTCAAGGTCAAGGTCACAGGAGCTCTTCAAAGTTGGATTGTATACATATTTTGAAGTGACCTTGACCCTGAACTATGGAAGATAACTGTTTCAAACTTAAAAATTATGTGGGGCACATGTTATGCTTTCATCATGAGACACATTTGGTCACATATGATCAAGGTCAAGGTCACTTTGACCCTTATGAAATGTGACTAAAATAAGGTAGTGAACCACTAAAAGTAACCATATCTCATGGTAGAAAGAGCCAATAAGCACCATTGTACTTCCTATATCTTGAATTAACAGCTTTGTGTTGCATGACCTTGGATGACCTTGACCTTGTTGGTAGGAAAAATGTGTAAAGCAGTTCTTAGTGTATGATGTCATTGCTGTAAAGGTCAAGGTCAAGCATGTGTGTCGTATGGGCTTTGCCCTTCTTGTTGCTATTTACAGGCATGGCCTGTTGCATTCGGGCAATTCTTCTGTTGCTTCTTATGTGAACTAGCTGGGGTGAGCAAGTTCTCGCTCCCTGTCAGACAGAGTATAGGGGATTCTGATTGAGTTTCACACTAAATCATTTTCTCAGGGGAATTTCTCCCCGGCCAGCTCTGCGATCTGGCCGACTCGCTCAACAGGTCCTTTCAGGGCTTGCACAGGGGTTGGCCCATCTTCTGACGGGTCTGGAGGCGTGCTGTTTGTGTTTTAGATCATGGGTTCTGACTCTGGTCTTTGGGAACTAAGCATATATTTCCTCCACTTTATCTGTGTATGCTCCTTTTTTGGCCTCCTTGGCCAATTGGGGATTTAGAGCGGGGGTGCAACTCCTTAGCGCCCCTCTCTCAAGCCAGGTGGTTTTTCACCTCTGTTTCAGTTTTTGGCTTTGGGCAGCTGGGCCTCTTCTTTGAGGTTCCGGCTTCTCGGCTATCTCAGCTGTTTTGAAACAAATAGGCCTCTCTTCTGTTGCTCATGGCGCTCTTGTCGGCATGATCAAGGGACCTTGTTTTACGAGGTTTAGAGGCTCCCCCTTGTTTAGCGCGTGGGACTTTGTTCTACTTACTCTGGGCCTCAGCCCTATAGGGCAGTGAGGCGCATGCGTTTTTGGGGTTTGCCAGAGGATGTAGCCTTAGGGCTTTTGGTTCCGTTTGTTCACGGTTTTTGGCCAGGTTTTGGGGTTTCAGAAACCTGGTCAATATCCTCTGGTGTTTGATTCCCTCCTCTTGGGAGGATTATCGCTCCGGGAGATTCGGATTTTCTAACTGTCTGGTTGGACTTTTTTAATCCCTTTTTTGACGTTACTGTCTTTTGGAACCACGAGCTTTAGCTCAGGTTCTTATTTCTTTACAATGGAGCGAAAGAGACGTCTTTTATTTGTCTCTCTCTAGGGGCTCTGCTACATTCATAGGACAGTCCTATGAGTGGTACGTTCCGAACAGGGGGGGGGGGGGGCGTTTCAGTCCTCCCTCTATTCCTTTTCAGGCGTTCGGGAGTCTGGTGTTCTTCTCTGGCTGGTGGTGTTCCTCTCGCCTATGCGAGGTTTGCCAACAGCTCGGGTACAGATTTTGTGCTTCTTTTATTGCCGTGTTGCGTTCTGGTCGCCTAGGCGAAGCTTTGCAAACGGCTTACTGGAGATCAGATGATGTGTTCATCGGTTTCTATCTTCGGGATATCTCCTGCACGCGGCTAGATGGCTCCAGTTCATTGCTGGTTTTAGTTGCTGCAGGGCAGGTTCTTACAAGGACATAAGTAGGTTCCCTCCACCTTTAGGAGGAATCTGCATTCATAAGAATTGGAGTAAGAATATGTGATTAAATCGAAAATTTTT